>NC_054752.1:29535436-29835436 GCF_018143015.1 Lytechinus variegatus | reverse complement strand
TGAATTGAGAATCAATGAAAAATTATGTGGTCAACTAAAGTATGTATTGATCGATATGGTATCATGTATTTGATCTTCATCAGCAGCAGTAGAATTGAAATCATATATATAATTATAGACTTTATTATTGTTAATTCATTTCTTTGAACAAACATGCTTGGTATTGTTCTTTTCTTCTCCTCCTTCTCTTCACCTTTGCCTTCTCCTCCTCCTCGTCGTCGTCCTTCTTCTTCACCTTCACTATCATCATCATCATCTTCTTCTTCTTTTATTTTCAAAGTCGCTTTCCTGCTCCAACTCATTCTTCTACATCCACATCCACTGCCTCCTCATCGTCCTCCACGACGACCACCACAACCACCACCAGTACCACCATCAACACCACCACCGACACCACTACCAATAATACCACCACCAACACCACCACCATCATCATGATTTAATTTTACTATTTGTAGCACTTCCCAGCTAAAATTTGTTTGATATATTGCTTCTCCATGCAACGTCAACCCTCATCCTATCTTGCTTGCCTGTCACAAAGATGCAGCGCTTTTCGTTACCATAGCAACCATCAGGTTTCCATTCTACCCCCCCCCCCCCCTCCTCAATCGCAGATCAATAACCTAACCACAGAACCAAGTGAGTAGAATTCAAAACAATAACGCAATGTATATCAACGGATTGGTAGAATTTGGTCTACCCAGTTAGGACACCAACGCGCTCGCTCACCATAAACATACTTGCTGTGTATGTCAGCAACTCCGCGTTTTTTAATTAAAATCGCGTTCGTAATTAATTAGCAATCGTGTTTCCAGCACGCCTGCTTGGCTGTCTAGTGGTGGATCAGAGATGTGGAGCATCAATGCAGGGGGTCTTGACTGACATTTAAATTACTTATTTCACCTCTAACAATTATCTTTCGTCCGTGTGAGTTCTCTTTCTTTCCCCAAATTGTGCTTTTTGACTTCGTGGATGAGGATATGATGCGTTGGCCGACTTGGATACAATGTTTATAATTCATTAAGATTCAGAGCCTGGGACGAGTTTTGTCCCAGCATGCAACCTAACTGATCAAAGCTCTGGCGACACAAACCCAGTTTCATTATTTTGGGGTAAATCGTCTTGTGTGCTATGGTCTACCTATTGATGTTGTTAATGTGGTTTTAAAAATAACTATATAAAACGCAAAGTCTTCAAGATGCAGCAAAAGAAGTCTGAACACGGCAACAAAATGATATAATACACAATTTTAAAACGCGTTTGAAGATATTAATATTTTATAAAATAAAGTAGATTGTGGCTTACTGAAGGAGTCAGATTTCAAATTGGAATTGAAATGATTCACTAGTAAATTAATCATTTTTATCATGTAAATAATGTAGACGAACTTCCTGAATGGAAAAATAGATTTGGCTGAAATAATAATAATAAAAAAAAGGATTTATGAAGAATGAGCAAAAGTCCCTTTAGTCCCTTTTGCATGAAACGTATCTTGGATTTAGTCTCTTGCAAAAGAAAACGTAAATTTCAAGTCCAATTTTAATAAAATTCGTGAAACCTTTGCGAGATGAACTATGTAAAAAAAGAGATGATATGCACTCCTTGCTATTTCAGTTTGGGATGGCGGTGGTGGGGGTCGAACACAATACCAATAGGAATCTCATCGAAATAAACACAATATTACTATTCTAGTTTAAAAAATAATCCAAATATCATATGACCTTGCTCGTGCCGACACCTGTTGGCACATTGGGAAATTTGACACAATTCTGGTCAAAATGACGATACTTTTGTCCAGCAATTTGAACTCTGAATTTGTGCTAGAACTGAGTAGACTTAATTTTCGTGCCCCTATGATCTAGTTTTGAAATTATCTGAGTTACTTTTCGCTCTCTCTTTGTCTCTCTTTCTCTCTGGAGCATGTCGAATATACCCAATTTGATCAGAATCTTACTTGTCAGTCAAATGCAATTAAATCGAATTCTCCATCATCGACGTGAAATACATCAGAATATTTGATAACCTAAAGTTTTGATCAACAGTTGAGTAATCATTTACAGTGTTGGGTAAAACGGGAACATGTTTGTTTGGTCGAATATATGTTAAAACAAAATATTTCATGGATACATGTTTTACCCAACACTGAGTCATAAGCGGGGGTGCTGAAGTACCCCAAGATTTTCCTCGGGGGTGCTGCGTGTACCACAGGCAACACCCCATGGAATTCTGGTAGGTGTTAAAGAATGGAGAAATGCAACGAATTTGGAGTACAACCTTTTTTTTCAAATTTACAACAGTACCCCAAGTAAAAAAAAATAATCATTCCCAGGGCCATGCACTGAGTACAAATTTGCAAAGTATTTGGCGCTATTTAACCAAACGAGCAGGCATGTTGGATAAAATAATCAGCAACAGCAAATGAATGCTGCCAAAAACAAAACCATGCCTCTCAACGCTCACGACGCTATAGGGTGCTCAGGGAGTAGAAGGGATCCAAAGGTCGAAGTCATATATATTTATCGATATCATAATGCTGCCTGTCGTGCCTAAAATAGATCACATTTGTAGAATTTGTCGAATTACAGACATTTCACAAGACTCCAATAACGTAATAACGGATTTATTCTTTATAGGGCAAGAAAGAAGGGGGTGGGGGTTCCTAATCTTTTACGTAAATATGATTTTAAAGTTGTCATCGGCATTGTGTTAACACCCTTGCCAAATGCCATCGACATGCTGCAACTTATTTTTTTTCTTCGAGACCAGAAACATATATATTAACCGAATAAAAATCACTGAACAAATTTATGATAAAATTGCTTTGAAACAAAATGACCCTTTTCAAGTCATTTACATTTTTAAAAAACACGAGAAAAATACTTGGTGCATGCGCAGCATAAATTGTAAGTCTCTTGAATATCTTACTCATAATGGCAATTTTTAGACTCACATGTCATAACGAATTCGTTGTGTTCGAGTCTTGTACAGTCATAAATGATATCTTAGATATGATCTTAGATATGATAAAATATATCAGCAAATTCTAACTAATAACTCCAAGATTGGGGAAACTTGAGAACCCAACTCCATTTAACCATGGGGCGCCGGATCTGGACTTTCACTAAACATGATAAATTAAGAAGAAAATAAGAGTGCACAAAAGGGGCGCTGATAGTTTTGTAATTTCTGACAAAAGAAATGAGTTTAAAAGCCCTTGGCGGGGAGGGGGCATTGATAAAAGAGGAAGACACGCACATCATACATATATTTTTATCAAGGGGCTTTAGTATTTATCAGCCCTTTAACGTACATTAATGAAGTAACGACAGAGCACTGTGACGGAAAATTTTCTCGATATGATCAACTTTTAAACGGAGTTCATGTCATGGCAAAGGGCAGGGTTTCCATTTCAAATACGATGTGAGTGATGAACATGATCACAGGCAAAGATGCGGTGGTATTGAGATGTTAACATTTTATGAGAGCGAGTCAGATACTCCGAGTAAAGTCATTAATTAAGATGGGTTGTAAAATTTTATTCAGATGATTAGCAATATGAGTATAAACTGGGTTAAAAATTAATGTTATTTTAACGCGTCAACTGTTTAACACAGGAGTTTTGATATAGACGTAATCTATGACAAGATTTGTTTTACGAAAAATTATGTGATGAGAGATGTTATAAAAGTGAATGTTCCGATTGAAAATGGGTTTAGGGGGGTCATATCACATACTTTGCGTTCATGTTATGTCGTTTTTCACTTTTTATATATGCATCAAGTATACTTGGTTTTATAAATCTTTTATTTAAAAAAATCAAAAAGTACAGCAAACAATTATGTTTCAATTCTGTCTCATTTAGTAATTTGTTAAGAAATTTTCGACATGATATCAATATAGATTAAATTCTAACATGACTTTTTTCAAGATTATTATAAGATTATAGTGTTTCACTAAGACTGCATGCAGACTGATACTCTTTTGTGAAACAAGACTTTTTATTTTCAAAATAAACACACTTCACCGTGTCGGGCGTGATGTGGCTCAGTGATTAAAATGCCTGCTTCATTAATGGAAGGTCATGGGTTCGAACCTCGACCGATTCATGCAAAGGACTCGTGAAATGTATGCTTCTTTAGCATTGTTATAGTATACAGGTGTAGCAGCAAATGAATGTGCTTTGTTAAAAAAAACTGATTTTACAAAAAAGAGAAGATTTTGCAGAAAGCGATAACAGAATCATTCTGTAAATTCATACAACAGGAATTTTCCTGCAGTTTAGCAGAACAGGTTTGTTTAAAATGGGGAAAAGGATGTATTCTTTAAGGAAATTTGTAAGGTTACATACACCAAATACCAATTTCCTGTAAGATTACGCAATCTGGTAAGATTTACAGGTGTTCTCGAGACTCTACTGCAGGAACTTCTTTTATTTTAAGGATAAATTTTCTAACAATGTGAAAGAGGGGCAAGTGTCGCTATGGATCTTGTATTTAGAACCAACTGCTCATGCTGGCTGGTAGGAAAGTTTTGTTATTAAAAATATTATCGTGGTTATCGCGATTGTTATTTACAAAGTGAAAGAATAGAATTGGTCTTGATAGGAAAAATATTAAACATGTTAGAGCCATTAAAAATAATAAGATGCTTAATTGGTATCTCGTAACAGACGGTGATTATCATAATATACGTAGCGTTGTGGCACAGTGGATTGGTCTACAGACTTTGAAACAGAGGGTCGTGGGTTCGAATCCCAGCCATGGCGTAATTTCCTTTGGCAAGAAATTTATCCACATTGTGCTGCACTCGACACAGGCGAGGCGAATGGGTACCCGGTAGAATTATTCCTTGAACGCTTTAGCGCCTATTAATATGGCGGCTCAGCTACAGCCGGGGTAATAATGATACCAAGTATCAAAGCGCAGTTGAGTATATGCACAAAGTAACTGCGTTATATGAATGGACTTATTATTATTATTATATTCATTTATTGCACCGTACATGAGGGACAAATTAATATTTCTTGTATACAGCCAATATCATATGTAAACGAAGCATGAGCGAGGGTGCGACAATGAAGCTTGTTCGATTACGTTATGTTTTTAAGTCATGTACTGTACCTTATTATAAATGTTTTTGAACATTACAAGAAACATATTACGTTTTCATCAAAGTGTGTACCATCCACCATGTTAGCAAAACATCAGTGTCTCAATCAATATTTGCGAGAATGGTTTTATGATGATGTGATAACGAAAATAAAAGAATAAAGTCGTTGATTGGATTAAGTGATTGGTAGTAAATTGATACTTTTTGTAAATACTTTTTTTTTAATTGATACGATTTGTTTGAAGTATCATTATATTTTTGTCCTACTATGTGGATTGATCGAGAGGGATCGTTATATTTTGATGTTTACCCTCCCCCAACCAACCTCATCCAACTGGAAGTTTTTTCCCCAAATCGTATCACGTGATGAGGTAGCCCACGTGACCGATGAAGAGGTACGATCAAGGGGGCGGAGTGCGGTGCTGTGGGAATACCCTCCACGCGAGCCACGCGCCGAAGAGATTGTTCGCTTGTTTAACTTGAGTCGACCAATTCGTCTCCTAAAATAATAGAGAAAGAATAAGAGAGTGAGAGGAGATAAAACAAACCATAACACCTCAGTAGCTATAGACCTTGTGAGTAGGTCGATCTTTTCGCGGCCCAGGCGCTGGGAAAGAAATTGTTGAGAGTTTCTCACACAGCCACTTCCTTTTTTCAAGACCAGGGCAGGTTCATGTCTACTTTTTGCCCTTTTCTCTGCACCCATCGTACCCCTCAGTCTCACTCCATCGATTTTCTGCCTCCCTTCCTTTCTCCCTTCTCGTAAACTGATTTTATTCATTCAATTGATATTTTAATCTATCCCTTTGATATTGAACTTTGTATACAATTTCAAACTGTGTTTTGATTTCTCATTTCTTTCTTCATTCTCTTTTAACTTTCTCATCATCATTTTGTTATGTTCTAGAAACAAAACCTGCAGAACTTAAAACTTGATCTTCTCTATCCTTTTCTCTATATTGTTCTACTTCTCTCTCTATATTGTTTTAGTATTATTTCACTCTTTCCATTTCTCTTTCGGCTATTTTGCTTTCTCGTTCTCCTTATCGTTTTAGCTTACTTTTCATTTTCTTTTTATTTCATTGTTCTATTTCTATTTCCCTCTCTCTCTTGCTCTTTCTTTAACCATAAAAGTTCTTTGAATAACTTTATGTAAATCCTATATACCCCTTTTCTCCGGATCTCCATACATTCTTAATTCTCTCTTTTTTCTTTCTTTATATATTTTTTCTCTCCCCACTTCTCTCTGCCAGTCTTTTTGTCTAAAATTTTATTTTCCTTCATTTGTCGTCCTTTTTTAAACTTAGATTTTGTCAATTCACCTGTTTCATTAAGAATGTTAATTTTCTACATCAACATCTCTTTTCTCCCATCCCTTGCTCCTCTGCTAATCAAATTGTTCATATCAATTTCATATTTGTTCTCTTTTTTATTGTTCTTCGTCCTTTTCTCCCATTCCCGTCTCATTTTCTCTTTTCTTTCTCTCTTGCTTTCTCAAGCCATCCCCTTATTGTGTAATCGGGAATACTATAGTTTTTATTTTGACCCCGTTGGGATGGTCTTTTCTTGTCCCGTACACCCTTCAAGTTTAATACGGGTTAAAGTAACCCTATGCAGCACGCTCACCCGTCGCATCTCCCATTCAGGGAGGACAAAAGCCCGAGCTTACACGGAGGGGACCGTTTAAAATATTAATACATCGTTCTGTTTTGTTAGAGGTGGTTTCTTTTATGAGGCTGGCAATATAAGCATCGTATGCGGTTAATATGCACTTGTGCTACCCGCTGACCAGGCGAGGAGCGGGGGTTTACCCGGACTAACAGCTAGACAGGGCGTGCAGTGAACGAGGGGCATTCGATGGAGGGATGGATACTCGCTCCTAGCGGAAAATGGCCTTAATGATAATTTTATTCATACTTATTAGGATGGTCACGAAGATAAGATCTTCTATGAGATATTTTTTGATTGCTTTCAATGAATTTAACGGATAGTTAGTGATGCACTGATCAAGAATATTTTAGGCTGTACATGAATTAATTGGACCACTACCGACATCTTCATCATCACCAAATCACCATTACGAACCAGACCAACCTCCTACTCATCATCACTACCACCACTATCGTCATCATCACCATCGTCAGCACGAGCACTACCATAATTATCATCATCATTAACATTATCGTTATAATCACCACCACCACAACCACTACTGTAAACGTCATCATTATCGCCATCATCAACATCATAATCATCATTACCACCAACATCACTACCACCACCATCATCGTCACCATCATCATGATCCTCATCACCACCACCACCATCATCATCATCATCAGCAGCAGCAGCAGCATCATCATCAACAACAATACCATCATCATCGTCATCATCACCATCACCACCACTACCACCATCATCATCATCATCAATACCATTATCATCGGCATCATCACCACCACCACATTCATCATCTTCATCATCATCATCATCATCATCATCATCATATCATCATCATCATCATCATCATCATCATCATATCATCATCATCATATCATCATCATCATCACCATCACCATCATCATCATCATATCATCATCATCCTCATCATCACCACCACCACTACCACCATCACCAACACCACCACCCTTATAGCACTTCCATCTGACTATCATCACCATCATCCCAATTAACACCAAGATCATATCCCCACATGGCTCATACAATTTACACTATTCATGCACGTTACAAAAGAGTAAGTTTTAGACATTTCAAAATCCGTTTAGGTTTCCTAACTCTTTTTGTTTTCTATTGCCCTTTATTTCATTTTCATTCTTCTATTTCTAGTTTGACTCTCTGAACTGCTGAATATGTTTCAATTTTCTCAATTCTTCCACTCACTATTTTCTCCCCTTTTCTCTTACCCTTCCCCTTCCCGACATGACCCAGTCTGCGCCCATAATTCCACCTGTTACCCCTGCGCCTCTTCGACCAAATCATATTAATAATTGTATGCGGTTAAACCACCAGAAATAACGATCCTTCTAAACGATCTCCATCTCGTGAATAAATTATATCACTAAAAACATAGATGATACAGCCATCTATGCTTCGTACATAGAATAGTCGAGTACGAATTATTGCGGTAAGACGAATCTATTGACCGTTATAGGGGAAAAAGTCTGATGGCATTAAGAATGGAGGACGCCGATCTGTTCGATCGCTTTATAATCATAATAACCATGAAGAATATCATCATTTGTTTTCAAGAAATATTTATTTTCCATTCAATTATAAACATTACAATAATATGTAATAATTTGAGAGGTTTTTCTTCCTCATTTCTTAAGATTACAATTTTATATTCTCCGGTAATTTATAGTTAATAGTCAGAAAACTGAGCGCTTAGAAACACCTGAATTATGCGCCTTTCCATTAATGTTATAATTAACATGATTATTATTAAGCATGATTAATAAAACATTATATAAATTGTATTATGTCACATAATATCAATGACAAAGTAATAATTGATTTCTGTGTATACAGAACCTGGAAGAATTCTTACTCTGATTTAGAGAGTAGAAAGAAACAACAAAATGATGACCCCTCTCCACCATTTTTTTTACTCCTTTTAATCATGTCTATCCTCTCTCTTTAATATATAATAATAATAATAATGATAATAACAATAATAATGATTATGATAATAACAATAATAACAATAAAAATAATAACAATGATTATAATAATTTATATAATTAATGATTAATTTATGCTTATATAGCGCATAATCAATTAAAACGGCTCTATGTGATTTACATAACATGGACAATTTTTATTTTCATATTCGATAACTCCATGATCAAGATTATGATAGTTTTGACGTGATCTTAGGCCAATCAGCAAAAGATATTACAAAAGTCAATATATTCTAATAGCCATATACATGACATAACGTTATACGTGTTGATTTCCCCGTCCAATCTTGAAACTTGTTTCTTCCCCTACGTCAATGATCAAACTCGAGCACAAAGTAACCGGACTAAATTCGCAATATATGCCGTAACTTCTCACTTTTATTATGGTCACCACATAAGAGGGGGGGGGATCTACAAATGCGACATACCTCACTACTGGGAGCATGGACCCTACATGCTGAAAGTAAACGATGCTATTGACAGTATAATATGGCAATGTATTAATCTCGTGAGCTTTCAAATTCTATCCCAAGTAACCATGCTTATACTGAATGAGTGATCTAAATCCAGACGGGGCACCCTGGCGGGCGGGCGATCGTTGATGAAGAGCGGGCAATACATTGCACTAATATCAAATCGTTTCTTAATTAAAATCATGAAGAAAGTGTATCATAATACTTTGACCCGGCCCACATATCAAATGTCAGCATGCTTTTACATGATTGAAGTCAGCTGATATGGGGATGGCATCACAGACACCCATTCGCGCTATCGATATTACTGTTAATTAATTTATGCTATAGTAGTGCAATAATGAATGTGCAATGTAGGTCATCTGTTATTTAGCTTGGCGATCAAAGACCCAGATTTTTACTATACTTTACTACAATCATCCAGATATTAATACTATCGTATTATGTAACACCTGTTTGGTTTCAATGCTGAAATGCGGGAGAATTGGTCAGAATCGGTGACGAACACTTCCTCCTCCGTGCGGACCCTTTTATTACCCCCCTCCCCTTCTCCTCTTCCATCTCGCGTTCCAGTTAAAGATGCCATCTCGGATGTTGACATTCTTCGCGTGGCGCCTGAGCGATGTCAAAAGGCACACTCTAACTCCTCAAGATGCTTTCATCCCGTTACCATGACAACATTTGGAAGTAAAGATGCGTGCTCGCTGGATGTTTCCGCATCGGTCACCGTCACGAAGCGCGTTCCATGGTTCACTTTCCGACGTTGCGGATCAAATAAACACGGTTGGCAGTCGTTGGAAGATAGTTTATATCACATTTGGGATGTCGTTTGTAAGAGAGAGACAATGAGAATGAGAGAGGGGTAGAGATAGACAGAGAGGGGATGAAAGGAATGAAAGAGAAATTATGGAAAGAGATGGGAAATAAGAGCAGAGGAGAAGGATAAGAGAGCATGGGGATAAAAAATTAAGAGAAGCAATTGTAAGATAATAGAATGTACATTATAAGATAACAATTTTTTTTAAGAATTAGATGATTTTCCCAGAATTACGTTCATTCCTTCCTTCCATTTCTCTATTTTCCTCTTTTACTCCTCGTCATTCTTCCTTTTATTCATCTACCCTTCATCGCCCCACATATACCCATCTCCAAATCTGCGCTTCCCTCCCCCCTCTCTCCCTCAGCGACCCCCTCTTTATCCATCAAATTCCTTTTCTCTAAACCCTTACCTTAATAGGAATATTTGAAGTAAACTCTCCCCATCCTTTTCCTTGCTTCGCTCACAGATATCGTTTTGTCTTTAAAGAACAAGTCCACCCCAACAAAAAGTTGATTTTAATAAGAAGAGAAAAATCCAACGATAAAGCAAAATACTGAAAATTATTTTTATCAAAATCAGATGTAAAATAAAAAATATATGACATTTCAAAATTTCGCTTGATATCACAAAACATTTATCTGCCCGTCTGTATGCAAATGAGGGGAAGTGATGACATCACTCACTCACTTTTCCTTATGTCTGAAATATGAAAAATTATTATTTTCCCTCTTTGTCCTGTAAAATATTATTCTATTTCTCCCTGAACATGTATAGTTGACATTGTTTACACACTTTATGGTTCAGTCAAGTTGGTCATTATTGCCAAATCTGTAAAAATTAAAACATTGTACAATTCAAACAATAAGAAACAAAAGAAAAGGTGAGTGCGGGACATCATCGACTCTCTCATTTGCATGTCTAGATTGTGCATATAACTGAAAAATAAGCGAAACTTCAAAATGTCATAACTTTCTTATTTTACATCCGATTTTGATGAAGTTTTCAGAATTATACTTGTTTGATTTTTCTCTATTGTTTCAAATCAAACATTTTCTGGGGTGGACTTTTCCTTTAATTTGCGCAGAGTCCGGTCGCAGAAAAAAATCGAGAATCACCCAGCTTCAAGCCACTACCTCAGCAGGACCCATCACCGGCACGTGCTTTGCCCGCGGCCCGAGCTCCCCCGTGGTATGACTCTTACACTCCGCTCGCTGACAAGGGGTGGTGCTTAACTATTGAACAACGTCATATAAATGCATTTTCTATCAATTCCTCATTACATGGCGCTATACCATGTCATTTAACTGTTGATTTTGTTTCGTCGTCCTAAGTGACGTATCGGGGGGGGGGGGGGGGGGTGGCAAGGAGGGATGATACGAAGGGTGCAGCCTTCAGGGGAGGGGGTGTGCCGGGGTGCAAAATATTGTAGTAGAAGTAAACTTAAAGGAATACGGAAAAATAACGAACAGGTATGAGCTATTTACAAAAGAGACCAACAGTGTAATAAAATGGAGGGGGAGGGGAGAGAAAATAGGGTATGTACATGTACTGTAGTTGTCATTGGATTACGAAGTTACCATTTGATTCAATTCAATATCAATTTCGTTTTATTGTCCACATGGACATTCGTTTTGCTCACATTATGAATATTTGTAATAAAACATTATTACATGATTATATCACATGCATAGATACAAAATTACATTAGAAAGCGACAAATACAAGGGAATTTTTCCGGAATAATGTTAGTGTTTTTCCAATAAAGATGGCGAAGTTAAAAAAAAACATAGGCCTACAGAGGGCGGGGCCCCAGACCGTGTGTTGTACGGAGGTAAACATTCGGTGAAATAGTGATGAGAGCCTACTTGATAGTGTCAAGAAGTACTTACCCAGTACACGGGTTTGGATGGGTGAAGTGAGTGCTTGGAGGAGGGCCTGAGGCCGAGATACAGGTGCTTCCAGTGATTTGATGATTCGAGCAGCCAGTCGAACTTGTATACGTGATGATATGATGATGCCGATGACGACGAGACGAGAGTGAAAGAAACCCATGAGCATGATGATGAGGACGATGGCATGGGACTCCGGGATAATTAGCATGATTAGAGAGAAGGATTGTTTTTCTTACATGAATTATACTAGGTAAGTCTTTGTTGCTATAACACCAGCACAAGTATCGTGATCCTCGTCATCGTCGTGCTCTTCATCATTCTCCTCATGATTGCAACCATCGTAGTCGTATCGTCGTATAGTCGATCTGATCAGCAGGTAATTTTCATCATCATCATCGCAGTTAATGACATCAACACTTTTTATGGTCAATATCTACACGGTGATCGTCATCGTCATCATCAACACGATCACATCGTCGTCACCATCGTTGGTCATCGCCGACACCATCTTCATGATCATCTTTCATTTGTTATCTCTCTACTCTTTTCTACTTGTTATCTACATGTATTTTCCTGGGGGTTTTGGTCTTCTTCATTTTATTTCCTTTACCTTTTTCCTTCCCATACCGATTTCCAACATCATTTTCTTCTTTTTATCATCCCCTTTTGGTCTTACCCCCAGTGCTTCTCACATCATCCATTTTTTTTTTATTGAACCGTAAATACGTTATACTTTCCAGAGCCACAAGCGCCATGATGGAATTTCCCAAAGTTGAGGAAGGGTCCTCTACAACCAGATAACACCCCATATTAACACGAAACAAAAAGACATGCCATTCTTTCATTCTTCAGCTCCTGCGACTATTGCTCAAGATTAGCAGGCCTACAACGATAATGAAGAGAACAAGTTCATTAAGAGGCGGGGTCATGCCCCGGTGTTTATACATCAAGAAACCCCTTGAAAAGAGGAAGCAGAAAAGAATCGCATTTCAATTAAAGCAAATCATCTTTCCAAAATACCCCTGGATAATACCAATTGTAAGGCCTACACCATCTTTTGTAATTTCTATTCTACTGTACCGAGTGGCTTAACGAGGGTTCATGTTTGTCCAAAGGACGTTTACCTCGTTTTTTTCTACCAATATGTTAGATTAAGGGAGATTATCATCTGTTGAGGATGATCTAAGGTTTTAAATTTCGTAAGTGGATTACAAATCGATGTGTTGTTATTATGATGGTGTTTTGCTCATTCAAAACCCTGGTAGCGCGGAGATATGCGTATCAAGATCGAAGCAAGGAAAAGATATAAAAAGGCAAATGTAACGACTTCAAATCATGCTCAAGTTTGATTTTGATACAAAAAACAAATATCAAATGTACCTGTGCAGGTGGCTTTGTCGTGTTAATAGGCCTAGGTCATTATCAACGGGTGTCTTCCCGTATCGTGATTTTGTAAAAAATGAATGTATATTTTTAATTCATAAGATTTATTTGTAGATTCCCTAATCAAGTTTTAAAACTATATGAGTCACTCTTTTCAATATTCTCCCGATGCAACAATTAGAAGATTTAATGCCCGTGGTCATACCTCTGGTATGTGTCTGGCTATATAGGCTCATCGATCGAAATAGTTTAGAAGATATAATTTACATCTTCTGATACCCCCTCAGATAACCTGTTACCTGCTTATTGTGGTCATTAAAATCTTTATAAGCAGTTCTTGTTTGTTCATATTCTTGGTTGTCCGGTGTCTGGTCAGCCGCTTGTCAGTCAAATTGGATCCTTGTTCATAATCATTCCTTCCTGAAATCATCGTTATTTCTTGAAAGAAAATGAGAGGATGTTGTATTAAACGGTGAGGCAAAATAGGAAGATTGAGAGCTGAAATAAATAGGAGGCTTCATTCATGGTTTGATAGAGGATGGAATTAAAGATGAAGGAGTAAAAGGAGAAAGAAGAATGAAAAGAAGAAGAGGATAAAAGAGAAATGATAGGAAGAGATAGACAGAGTCTGTGAGAGAGTGAAAAAAGAGGAAGGGTGCAGAAGCAGAAGTAAAATTGGGGAAGAATCTTTTTCTTCCGTGGTTAGTATAGCGAAGCCCTTCAAATCTATTATTTTTTATGTTATGTAATCTAGCAATTCTTTGACAATCCTCTCACTCATGAAGATTTGTCATCATAGAATTGTAAAGTGTAAAAAAATATATATAGAATATATTAGCCATGAGTCACAGAACTGGATGACTCATCGTGCTTACCTGAGATTCGGGGTCATTATACTCTCGGAAATATATGTTAAAAATTACTGGATATCGGCAAGTTACAAAAATAGTACCTCGGCAATCCAATTAACTTACATTACATTCGAATTTGAAAAAAATTCAGTTCGCAAATTAAATTAAACTCTTGTTTTGATTGGTTTAATTAAACTTGAACTTGAAGTCATACAAAATGTTTGTAAAAATCATTGAATTTAAAATCAACTTTGTGGATTGCCATGAATTTCACCCCCCCCCCAAAAAAAAAAAACACCCACTGTCATGACTGTAAGATCGCCCAAAACAAAGTTAAAACAATATTGAATACTTAAAAAACAATACGTGCACACGTTGGTATCAATAATACATCAAGCATTTTCATTTACTTGGTGCAAGATAAAAGAGCAATCTAGATAAAATTGCCTTGGTCAAGTGCTGTTCCGGAAATCGAACCCCGGACTTTCATAGGGTAGTCGGGTGCCTTAAACCACCAGGCCACGGCATATAATGATAAATCGAGAGGCATTTCGATTATTCAGGGAAGTAACATCAGGCAGGAATGAAATGGAAAGCGAGAGTATTGAAGAAAATTGGGTGATTAGGAGAGGAAAGTTGAGTAAAAGACGATGGGATGGAAAGAAAGGCAAATAATACACGGGGAGAGAAAGAAAGAGAGAGGTGATGACATCTAAAAAGATAGAAAGGGCGCGTAACAAAGGAATGAGAGGCCAAGAGATGTCGTGTTCAGCCATTTTTCATTTACAATAAATACGAAATACATGAGAGAAATAAGATAAAAGTGCGAGAGGAAGTATAAGAGGGTTAAAGAAAACAAAAGTGATAGAAAACGAAAACTGACCAAAAAAAATATGAAGAACTGTTTGAAGCTGTCGGGACCAGACGGTGTAAGCGGCAACTCGTATTGTTGCGCCGGGGGAAGGGCTCGACGGCTTTGGAGTGTCCTCTGCTAATTGATACTCAAGTGGAGACACTATGATACGTGTTTGTCCTCGTACCTCGCGCCGCGTGTGCTGTAATTCATCTCGTGTTTGATTTCATCCTCCTCGCCAATCCACAAAAAAAGAAAGAAATGATAGTAAAAAAACTTTCCCATGATATAAATCTCGGCAGCATCCCTCGTATCTTCCCATTCAACCTTTCTTTCCTCAACTGTGTGATTAGCCTTAACCTAAATGTTTCGTATCTCCGTGCCATTGAGGTCGCGCGGTGTGCGTTGGGAGTTGAAACTTCTGTGCGTTCATGTTCAAATACAGAATGTTGTGAAGGTAAAGAGGAGAGTGTGAGAAGAGAGATGGAGAGGGAGAGAGGGAAAGTCGGAATGAGAAGAAGAAAGAGAGAGAGAGAGATTAGGTCGAACGAGAGAGAATGAGGAAGAGAGAGGGGAGTGGGACGTGAAGTAAAACAATGAAACAATTTTTGAATCAACTTCAGCAACAGCTGACATGCTTTTTTTATATTAAAAAGAATAGAAGTCTCTTTTCATCAAAAGCTTCTATTTGCTCTCGGATACTTGGTTTCAATAAAATTATAAATTGACGAAAATCGTTTAAACCCAGTTCAATCTAAGGGCAACATTAATTTTCTCCATATTCGAAATTACAGAACAAAGTTCTGATACTGTTTTTTTATAGATCTAATTACTACGTCCTATACCTAACGGAATGCAGTTAAAACAAATCTAGTGATGTTCATTACCGTAACGATCATGAGTATTGTCAGTTAAATTGAGCAAAACTGACCAGGTTCTCGTTACACAAAGGTTTGCAGTCTTTCGCAAAGTGACAATGGCCAATGACGATCGTTGTTGCAATCACACCTATTTTAACATGATATTTTGTTAGCCAATCAGAGTCGTCGTTTGAAATATACAAGTGATCGAAAATACACGTGTTACCAGTGCCATGAATTCTGGTAAAAGGGTGTGACAAGAAAGAACATCAGATTACCAAGTGAATGTGACCCAAATTCAAGACCCTAACTTTGCTCTTCGACATCTCTGATGAAATTTATGTCGACAGAAAAATGGAAGTCGATCTCACACTAGGAATTTGGAAATCGACAACCCGTGTCAACAACTCTTCGATTTTACAGCTCTACTGCATTTGTTTGCATTATAAACACAACCATCGCGCTTTAATATACGGAATCAGAACTTAGGACTCGACTTTACTCCATTCCGTCAACTGTATAGAATTTATACAGACTTTGATTCGTTAGTCGATCTTACATTGAACAAAAACAAGTAGTCAGAACTCATAATCGAAAAGAATTGAGTTCTGATGTCCCAAGCTGGTGGATTCTGTACACGAGAATCGAAATACAATCTCACATTGAAACGGAACTCAGGACTCAATAATCATGGCCTTGTACGATTACAACTCCTTCAATGAGTTTCAAGAAACGCAAACTCAATTCCTAAATCGACATCACACTAAATATATACTCAGAACTCAGCCATACTTGGTTTTGTTATGAGCCATCGATGCATACTGTCTCAGTTGAGAGATTTCCTGCTAATATTAACGATAACTCAACACTCAGGACTCAACCTACTCAAGCTGAGAGTAAGCCTTTGCCATTCGGCTCATCTCAGGAAATTCAAATTAACCAATCACCACCCTTCATATACCATCACGTGACCTACTCAAACCCAAATGGTGATGGTGACGACGAATCTCGTCAAGCATGTCACCGAAGCCGAGGGCGGACGCGACAAATTATCGAACATAAATTGTATTTTCGTGCAGTGATATTTACAACGCCCATGTTCAAAAGGGGAGAATATAAACAGAGATTCATGGGAAACTCGCATGTGATGCACAAAAATGATATCGATTTCAAATTACACAAATATTGAATGACACCAATGGGAACGTGTGCACAAGTGGTTACTACTCTACGCAACAGATATCGTATTGCATCATGCATATCATGCATATGGGAGTGATAAAAGCAAGTAAGCAACAGGCCATTTATGTATAATCCTTTCCTTTATAAAATGCACATTATGATAATCATCAGTATTTTGCACTAATCATGCATACAAGTAGGCATACTTTGCTTATTCTACACTACTTTTTATGATGGATTTCTTTTTCTTTTTCATCTTTCAATAAGGAGTTTTGCATCGCGACGCTGAACGTTTTTACGAACGAACTTTATTTTCATATGTCCTTCTTGACAATGAGCAACCAAGAAGTCTCTGTTGAAAATGGGTGAATAAAATGGGTGAATCAAGACAACAGCTTAGTCCTCTACTATGTTCAAACAACATAAAACGTCGTTTGTAAATTTTAAAAGATTAATTGAAATTGTTAGTCATCTCGGAAACCTATATAGGACGATCAGCTGCTCCGGTTCACCAATTGTCTTCAAAGACCTCCGAGCTGTTCACTGTCATTTGACGGGCATTTCAATACATTTTCTGTGCTCTTGAATTTGTTCTCGCTTCTACAATGAAGATAAATCCAATAATCATAAGGGTGCACTTTCCTGTTATAGTATGAAAGTTCACCCTTTTAAAATAAACTTAAACAAGCAAATGAAAAGGGAATTTCCTTCGAAATGTGATGGAAAATCTAGTTAGATTATATGAATTCGTTGACTTGATTGATTTTATTTGAATTCATTTTCTACAAAAACAAGTAATAATACAAATGAAATAACACATATTTGATTAACAAAATGAAAATGAGCTATTTTTAAAAAAAACAAGTGCACACTTAGCTAGCAATAATGCATATAGCATTTCCATTTATTTGAAAGCAGGATAAAAGAGCATTGTAGATTAAATGCCTTGCTCATGGGCATAGGTGCCACGGCCGGGGATCGAACCCCGGACTTTCCATGTATAGCCAGGCGCCTTAGACCACTCGGCCACGGCATCTCTATCGGTTATGGTGAGCTATACTCACCATACCGATCATGATGATGCTTATCGTTGGCCGATTTTTTCTTCCAAAACTTTTCCTATTTTATTATGAGAACAATAATAATAATATTTGAATATTATATTATCAGAACATTAATTATGTTTGGCTAAGTGTGGAATGTGTAACATTTTAATATACGAAGTGTCGTTTTATACCGTAGTTTGGCATTATTATTACAAGACTGTACACCCCAATACACCGAAACTTCGAAGGTCAAGTCCACCTCAAAAAAATCTTGAATTGAATCAATAGAGAAAAATCAGGCAAGCACAATGCTGAAAATTTCATCAAAATCGGATGTAAAATAAGAAAGTTATGACATTTCAAAGTTTCGCTTATTTTTAACAAAATAGTTATATGAATGAGCCAGTTACATCCAAATGAGAGAGTCGATGATGTCACTCACTCACTATTTCTTTTGTTTTTATTGTTTGAATCATACAATATTTCAATTTTTACGAATTTGATGATTAGGACCTCCTTGCCTGAATAACGAAATGTTATATAATGGAATTCCACGTGTTCAGGGAGGAATAAAACTTCATTTGACATGACAATGAAGAGAAAATCAAAATATCTCATGTTTCATATAATAAAATACAAAAGAAATAGTGAGTGAGTGATGTCATCAGTTCCCTCATTTGCATACCGACCGAGATGTGCATTTAACTGTTTTGTGAAATGAAGCGAAACTTTAAAATGTCATAATTTTCTTATTTTACATTCGATTCTGATGAAATATTCAGTGTTATGCTTGTTGAATTTTTCTCTTTTTATTCAAATCAAGTTTTTGTTCGGATGGACTTGACCTTTAAAGAGGATTTTGTCTGTTTCATCATAATTATGTTAGTCATAATCATAATTAATATACGAAACGTGTTTGAAAAGTTTTGATCCATCGCTTATTGATATTCTGATTCAATTTTTGATATGCGTGTTTACGCATGAGTAGAATCAAGAGTCATATATTAAGGAACTATACCAAATTTATTTGGCGGGAAGTTTGTAAATTTTAAAGAAAAATATATATATTTTACGAGAAATTCAGTAATTTCTTCCTTTATTAATAATCAAAGTTGTATTATAAACGATTAAAAATGAACAAAAACGTTTTCGTGTACTAAAGCGAAATCACAACTAGGTTTCTCGAACATGTCGAACGTCTAAACGTATACAATCACAGACGCCCATACACATACGCTCCCAATATAAAAAAAATACAGTTTTTATTTCAATATGTATATCGATCTTCCTACGCTTTATGGGATGGTGCGTGAAAAATTCTCGCCGGGGCAGAAATCGATAGAAATTGAAAAATACGGATGGGAAAGTTCTCTGCTGGTGTTTAAATTGTGGAAAAGTTAACAGTGGTTAATAGGACGGTAATATATCAGTCACGCACATTTTGGGTAAAGATCATTGTGAAAAATTGTGGGAATCAAAGCCTTTGAACAATGAACATATAATAATCTGAAAAGCACAGTTCTTTCGGAGTGTATTGAGGAAGATTCGATAAGATGGTGAAACAGTTTTTAAATGATGATTGGATTTGAATGAATCACAGGGAGTTCGCTTTCTTCTTGACATGCTTTAGTTTCCATCCCTCCAAAAAAAACACGTGTTATACCATACATCGGGGATTTACCCGGCATGCTAAGGAAATGTTAACGGTGTGAAGAGCACGGGCGTGGTCGCTTTTAACATTAATGAATTTCTCCCTCCTCATCCTCCCCCTCTCATCTCGACCCCTGGTCATCTGTTTGCCGCCCAAAACGCACCAAAAAAAGATGGAATATATAGCAATTGTTCCGTTGGCATGGTAACGATCTTTGCTCATGTCTGTGGACTGTTTGGACCCCTTGGCAGATTTCAGGCGACGCCCCTTCATGTGAATTTACCAGCTGATCGGTTGCAGGGGGGGGGGGGTCGCTCTTCGATGGTGATGGTCCCGCTCTTGTCTAACTTTACTCGATGTAGTTGCATTTTCTGAAGGGGCTGGGCTAGTGGTTTTTGTCGAATAACATAGGCAAGTCATGAGACTTTGTAAAAAGACTACTGTCGCATGCGGATTTGGTTCAAAACCCTAACCAGGGGCCCGTAACACGAAGATTAGCAATGATGGTAGAACATTTTTCTACGATTGATTGCATTGACTACAATGTACAATCAATCGTAAAGATCAAGCGTACAATTGATCACCAACCTTTGTGTCACGGGGCCCAGGAACCAATCATGGCCGCTCTTTCATATTTGAAATACATCGAAAACCTTTGTGTTGCGAGGACCGGGTCCTACCGGGTCCTGTTAACATAGGGAGAGTACTGTTGTCGAGGGCCATTTGGGAACCGAGAGCGTGAGAAAAAATATACATGCTATTTGTTGTTTGGGATTAGGAGATCTTCGTCAGTGGAACATACTGCTCTTAGTATTTGATCAGTGAGAATCCTCTAATGAACTTGATGATGGTGCATGGTGAGGGTCATGACGCGCAGGGGTCGACCCTGGACCAAGATCTTATAATTATTGAGGAGCTAGGGCACAGAAAGTAACTGTTGATGGTCTTTGTTTGGCAGGATCGAACACCCCATGTCTTCACCTGAATAAAGGGGGGGGGGGTGCAACTTTGTTTGGTCTAAGATGGGGAGAAGGCCCATTCTCCACTGTTAGAAAATTTATCCTTAAAATAAAAGAAGTTCCTGCAGCAGAGTCTCGAGAACACCTGTAATCTTACCAGATTGCGTATCTTACAGGATATTGGTATTTGGTGTATGAAACCTTACAAATTTCCTTTAATAAAACACCATTTCACCCTTTTTTAAACAGACTTAATCTTTTAAATTGCAGAAAAATTCCTGTTTTATGAATTTACAGAATGATTCTGTTATTGCTTTATGCAAAATCTTCTTTACTTTTTTTGTAAAATCAAGTAGATTTTTAACAGTGTCCCTTTGGCCCAGGATCAGTGCCTTATGTTAATGAATACGGGACTTAAAAATGATGATGGAAAAATAATAGAATGGCATAAAGGGGTCAATGGATGAGAGGGAGGGGAGAGTGAGGGGCGGAGAGTGCATGGTGGTACATCAACTAACATAAAATAATTTATACAAACTTGAAAGAAGGAAGGAGAATGGTATTTACTTTGTCAATCGCCGTCAAGATTGTGAACACAAAGATGACACTCGGTACACATTAATGAGTGCATGATGGGGCCACGCCCAAACTAAAACTCCCGAAACAGCTTATCAGAAGAGAAACATGCGTGGCAAACATGGAACATCCAAAGGAGGAGACGGGGGGGGTGATGGAAAAGTTGGTCAAGTCCCATTGTCATGGCAACATGGTAATGTTGGTTTCATGGATTAATAGAGTACAACAGAACAAAACAAATATAAGAAGTGAGCAAGTAAAAAATACATTGCGATGTTGATAAGTTTCACAGTTTTTCATAAAATGTAGAAAGTATCAAAATTCTTGGAGTTATTATACAATCTGATTTGAAATGGAACTTACATGTCGATGACTTGGTTAAGAGGTGCAATAGAAAATTATATATGTTAAGGAAACTGAAAAAGTTCAATTTACCTTTGAAGGATTTAGTGACAATATATATGGGTTATATACGACCAATTTTAGAATATTGTGCTCCAGTTTTCCACAGCAGTCTTACAGCAAAACAAAATAATACTATTGAAAGAATACAACGGAGGGTATGTAAAATTATCTTAGGACATAATTACATTACATACTCAAATGCATGTCAGGTATGTAATTTACCAACACTTGAGGAGAGAAGACTGACACTAAGTAAAAAATTTGCAAAATCTCTTTCAACTCATCCATTGTGTAAGACATGGCTACCTCGAAAAAAAAACATACAAACATATCTCTTCGTCGTACAAACAACTATCAACAGTTTCCAATAAGAACAACAAGATTTAAAAACAGTCCATTGCCTTTTTTGGTAGACATACTCAACAAAAGATGAGTGTGTAGACTAGGAAAGGCAATGCAAATGGTCATCCTCACCCCATTATGAAATTATTTTTGTCATTTAAATAAGTGTCAGTCTCCTCTCCTTCAAGTCTGCCATTATCATATTACATTCACTCGTTTATCATGTTCATTTTTTATGCCTTATTTAAAATGTATTTACTTTTAAATGTATAACCGTTTTTAATGCATTTTACTATGTATTTAATAATGTGCCAAAACCAACTTGTAAGCATGATCTTTCCAGCTTTTGCTGTTTTTTCATGTTTGATTATCAATAAAGACCATTTTTTGAATTGATTATAGCTAGGCAGTATGCAAATTATGGTAGGTGTTTAGATGACGATTACCAGCGCTCCTCGAGATGACTAAATAGTTTACCAGAATTCGGTCAATTTTTATGGCTATTGCCCTTAGAATCAGATTATCTTGCCTACTTGCTTTGAAATAATGTTTTAAAACAATACTGCCCAGAGCGAATGTGACGAGATTTGTTTTATACAGTGCGTATCAAAAAAAAGTTTAAACTTGGAAAAAGCCCTGGGAATTAAAAAATATACAATATGTGGGTAATTTTTTCACATATAAACTTGGGTTTGGGTCTCATCTTTCCAATGAAAGTAAAATTTTTGACAGAATGTTACACTTGAGTGAGCACTCTCCATTTTTGTAAAGCTCGCAGAAATCTGTTTGCGCAGAAATGCTTGTTTTCATGCTGTGTCAAGGGGAAAGGGCGAAATCAAACTTACCCTGCGAAGCGTTTCTCATAAATTTCCCTTCCACTTTTAGCCAATTGAAATAAAACGGATACATTCAAGCATTTTGTAACAATTTTGTAACAATTGAAATTTCAACACGTAGTAAGCACAACCTTTACCCTTTTTGTGCCAGCTGGATCTGAGGACATAACTGAATCTGAACAAAAGTTAACATCAGACATCTCCAGCATTTTTCACTAAGTTTTTATCACTTAAAGTGGGTTTACATTTCATTTTTCATTTAATACTTGTTTCTCCACATATTTCCCAAGCTTGACAATGATTAACAAAATGAAATTCAATCCAAAACCATTTCATGTAAATCGCAGCTCAGTGTAAAGCAAATATCTTCACGATGGCCTCAGTGTGTGGGGGAGTGGGGTTGGGCGCAATGCACTCTTCGAAGTGTTTTGGGCAAGGAAACAAGTTTGAAAAGGTAAAAGATATCTTCAAATCATTTTTACTAGCTAGATTCGACGTGTTATTCATGATTAAGGTCTACTTTTATTCGCATAACTATTTCATAGTTCTGCGCAAATCATTTTTCACTAACTTTTCAAAAGTAAGTGGTGCTCACTCAAGCGGAAATATTTTTTGGCAGTTACATCGTCATTTGCTTTCATGGATCTGTACCAATGCTAAAATGTGGAAAAATCGTCAGGATATAACAAATATATAATTTTACAGGATTTTTTCTAAGTGTAAACTTTTTTTTGATACGCACTGTAGTGTAGCTCGATTTCTTTAACCTTAATGCCATGCTCAACAAAGATAATCTAAATTTGATAACAAGGTAAAACTTCCAGCTTGCACAAAAACACACATTTTGTTTGATTTCCGATGGGTTATGACGCCATTATTACGTCAGAATGGTCAGCTATCGCTCGTTTTACCACCGCACATCAGCATGATCAACAAAAATATGTGTAAATTTTGGATTACTTACTGGGCTCGCGTGTCGTTCGCGTGCCCCCCTTTTATCACCTGACTACCACAATTTGGTACATCTTAAATAAGAACTTTATAAGGTACATGTTTATCCAAGAGCTCCTGGGTTTGTTGTTTAGACAGCGAGAGATAAACGTTTTGTTTGGAGGTGATTAAAAGTAACTTTATCTAAACTCAGTGGTAAGGAATAGTATCAAAGCTTAACTCAAGAAATAACGTAGTTAATTAATGAACACAACTAATGAACAAAGGATGAGTGTACCTACTTCTAAATGGATATTAAAACAATGGTTCATTTAAAGTGATTTTAAATTCTGTCTTTAAGAATATTTTGTGAAAATTACAGAAATCAAAGCGAAACATATACGGTGAAACAACCATATGAAATTGCTTAGCTTACTATTTCGAGTCAAAGATAAATGTTTATTCCTTTGTTCATGAAACTTGTTAATCAATTCAAGTTTCATTGTAACCAAACCCATGCTCATTAATTTTTCATCATCCTTGCAATCATATATTTTATTATTAGTGGCATTCTGACCATCATCATCATCATCACCGTCATCATCATCATCATCATCATCATCATCATCATCATCACCATCATCATCACCATCATCATCATCATCATCACCATCATCATCATCATCATCATCATCATCATCATCATCATCATCAACATGTACTGACATGGGCGGTTTTCGAAAGTTGCTCCCCTTGAACTAAATCATAAACATTTTATTTTTGCATTTTTTGTATTTATCATTGTATTGAATTATCACATCTATGTAGAATCTACTTTGATAATTGACCAATTTGACTTTTCAAACGCCAACAAAATTGTAAAAACGATCAAATTCGGGGCTCGCTCGCTTCACTACATCGCAAATATAAAAGTGCATCTTACTAAAATTTCGGCTCCTCAAAATGTTTCCCTCTCAACGTCACTGATCTTCATCTTTTTCAGTGTTGAGAGCTGGCTACTCTATGTATAAAGAAATCTTTAAAAAAAACCGGTAATGCTATAGTCACAAAAATACAATGTGATCACATAATTTTTACATATTCACTTGAAATGTAAAACCTTTTAACCTAGATAATATATATCTTTATGTAAAAAATGCATTGTGGCTAACCATCGATTTTTTAATATGAGTAGAAATTTTAAGCAACATTAATTTTTGTACAAACACTGAGTATGTTTGCCTTTCGATTGAAATCCAACACGTCCCGTGTTATTAATTTTCAAATTCTTGATTCAATAAGCAATTAACTTTCAAAGAAAATTGTGATTTCAAGCCAGTGTGACATTTGACAAAGAACAATTAAATCTTAGAAAACTAAATGTTCTACAACCAGCGGCTGTTAGAATGTGTTATTTTTCTGTCATTGCTTCGGGTTTTTTTCAATTTAAACTTTCCTTGCAATTGAGCAAGGGCCATTTTCACGTCGGCGTCGCAAAAGAAGCTATATTACCCGTGAAAACCGCTATTTGAAGAGATACAGTATTGGCCTGTTTTTTCTTCTATATTTCCACACCCTCTCCACAAAAGAAAATTGTTCGACACAATAAAAGGTCATTATTCAAAAGGCGATTCAATTGGGGAAATCAAAGTTATATAAATGGACTAAATAAACATGGGGCATCAAGTTGTGTCGCACCGCAGACCATCGGGCGGTGGGGGGAAAGGTTGATATAAGGACGTATCAATAATTTCATTATAGAAATTCAGAGAGGGTGCGGTCAGGTTTGCTTTGCTGGCCAAGTGATGAGTGAAAGGCGTTACCCCCTTTAATAGCAATTTGATCCATCTCGATGCGTTTGGGGTGAAATTTAGATACATTTCTGAGCAAATACTGGACTATTGTTCCACCGAGCACGACTCTACTCCTCACTACAAGCATACGCACGCACTTCAACTTCGCTCACGTGTGGTTTATGTTGGACGGCGATTCTGCGCGCGAGGGGGCGTGTCGTCGCCCTGATTGGTCAGAACGGTCTGCGCATGAGCGTTTTACGGAGTATCTCCAGCAAGGGTTCGGTGTCGGATACCGGGGCCTCGGATGCGGACAGAACATCTCAGCGGCTCCGCTATAAAACTTCGCTCTCGGAACTTCTTCTGCATTTCTATGTCCAGGGTTTGACGAAGAATCCAAGGCAAGGTGCCCTGGGAATTTGGAATGGGATCGACACCCATTGGTACCAAAACATATCATCCATACATCTCTTCATGCTTTCTGGCAACCTATCTCATCTCAACAAATTTCAACCGAAACACTCGCTGCCCATAAAACTTCTAATAACAGTTTGAAAATCCACCTGTGCACCTAACCAACTCAAACTTTTCCCAAACCAACTTCAGGTATTCACTTAGTGGTTCACTATGGAAAATATTCACTATGGTCACGAAACGCTTCTGTATCACCACCAAACATCTTATCATCACCAGTACAGCCATCCTTACGAAAGGAACGTCTTCGAGCCTCTTAACCAGACCTACGGACGTCGGTCCCTCCAGCATGAAGGGGGTAAAACGACAAGGAGAAGGAGAAAACCAAAGTGCCCGACGCAACAGGTCCGACAGAGACAGGCTGCCAACCTGAGGGAAAGGAAGAGAATGTCGTCTATCAACGATGCCTTTGAAGGGCTTAGGGAACACATCCCAACCTTGCCTTACGAGAAGAGACTGTCCAAGGTGGATACCTTGAGACTGGCCATAGGATACATCAATTTCCTTGCGGAGATGATCGAGAACGAGGGAGCAGAGCTCGAGTCGCCGGCGACAACTCCAGAGGAGACGCAGAAGAAAGTTATCATCTGCCATCGAGGTGAGTTTTACTTCTCAAAGTCATTGTCATCTTTCTTCTCCTCTACCTCTTAAACCCAATCTAACTTTGTCACCACCACCACTACCACCATCATTATCATCATCATCATCATCATCATCATCATCAACATCATCATAATCATCACTATCATTGTCATTATCATCATCATTATCATCATCACCGTCGCTTTCGTCATCATCATCATCATCATTTTCTTCTTCTTCTTTTTCTTTTTCTTCTTCTTCATCTTCATCATCATCATCATCTTCTTTTTCACAATCAATCACCTCCATACCGTTATAACCAATCCATTGGTTCTATTCTCATCGACCTGTTGACCATATTCTTTTTTTTATTTGTCCATATTTTACTGTTATTATCAATTCAGCATTTCACCAACAACTTTTTTCAATATTGCAAAATGTAACATATGGTCAGATTGTCGAAATGTACAAGTTACTGCAGCTACTATTTTCCACACTAATGCTAATAAAGTTCGTAAAAATAATATCAAACAAGCAAGTGGTGAGGGGTTAAGATAGGTCATAAATTCCAATAACCTTTTCTTCAATAATTTATATGTTCCCATTGTAAATTGCACAAAATTCGTTCGCTTTTACACCCAAGAATGATGTTCATGACAATATCACCAGGGCAAGCTAGCTAGCACAGTAAGATATATCAAGTTTGATAATAACATTTCGACAACTTCTACAAAAATGAGAGCAGCTACATGGCTAGACGGAAAACTATTAAACTCTCGCTATATGTAAACCTTTATGATTTTATATTAGTTTCCATACAATAAAAAAAACGTGTCAGAGAAACTGGAATAGGATATGATGAATTTAAAAAAATAATCGTAGAGAGTTTAACATGGGTAGAAAGCGCGAGGGGATAAAAGGCAATTATTTTCATGAAACGAATTTTTTCGTCAGGTAGGATCTTACAGTAATACAATAGCAGAGTAGGATCAGCGACTTGCATTCAAATAGAGAATACCTCTGTTATACCTGAACGGGAAGGATTAATGCATTAGCCATAGTTCTTGCTGGAATTAACAAGGTTCCCTCTGGCCGTTTGCGCCATTGTAATCGGCTGGAGATCGATACTTAATCGATAACGGTGATGCGAGAAAGAAAAGGCAAGGAAAAGCCTAGGGTCTCGTTTGACACACAAGACAGCGCAATCGACTGCAGAAAATGAAAGAACTATTATAAGTCGACAGAGAAAATTGTAGCTTGTGTATTTTGTACAGAACTCAAACATTGTTAACGCGCCTCTCTTATGTATTTTCCTTTCAAATCTTATCCAACTCTCGCCGACATGATGTCTTCATTTTTTCCAGGACCAATTGTCCTCGACTCTATTCGATCATTATTTATTCATCGATGATATGTTATATTTATCCTAAGTTATAGGTCGAGTCGAAAACGAGAGCCAAATATCGACAATGTAATAATAACTGTCATTGTAGGAGCATAGAGGTAGATAACTCTGCAATGTCTATATGCTTACGTTACCACTCTTTGAGTTGTTGCTTTACGATTACAGGCCCTATTTTTTTTCTTGCGGCGGCAACCAGGCAACAGCGTCATGTCCCATATTTTTTTTCAAATATAACTTGCAATCAATCCCAACTTTAAGAAAACTTTAGAAAACGTTCCTCTTGGTCAGAATCAAATGCATTTGTTGCAGTAGCAACTACACCGGTTATGACGAAAGTCTGATGAAGCTTTCGGGTCCACAGGCAAAACCCGTTAAAACAACGATATTTCTTGGTTTGTGGCGAAAAGAATGAGTTACGCAAACAGAGAAATGGGTGATGAAAATATGAGTAAAGTTTTACTACCATTGGGGCTTTTTATCTTGATTATAATGATATTTTAAAGGAAAAAGAGACAAAATACTAGACTGTGTAATCACCAAAAACTAACCTTTCATCGACACTCAACTTCAGCGCGGTTCAAATTGTGAAACGAAATGTTCTTGACTTAATGAATAGATTTATGAGGGATTTTTTTCAAGGGTTTCCTTTTCACGAACCTCATAAAACTCACCACCAACTTTTAAGTCGCATCTTGTCTATCAAACCTGCCGAATCTTCTTATCGAAATGCTCCTTCAAAAGCCCGCTAGAATGGTGGCATTATAATTAAGGTAACCGTGTTTTCTTCACATGACAACAAGCACCCCCTAATACCGGTAGCAAGTTTCCATACAGAGCCCGTTAAACCCATTTGTCATTTTCGGATTACCCCACTGGTATTGTCGCTTACCCCTATACAATCCAAAGGGGGTTCTATTTGCCCCGATCTCTAATCTGAGCGGTACCATAACATAACAAGGCCCTCTCTTCCGATTACGGGCTTAACAAATCCGATTTCCATTCAAGATTACCTAAGGTTTTCCAACACGAGTGTAAGGAAATTGGGACTCGAAAAGACGATTAAGACCAAAAATGAACATAGGGACTTTGAGCCACCGGCAAAAGAAACCCACACCGCTCTACAAAAGACTGGATATGCGTATGCGGTAATTAAACTTGTGATCGGAAAATGACAAATTGGAAAAGGCGATAATTATTCGGCACATGAACCGACACCTAACATGCACCAAGTAGCTGTAAAATTGCATTTATAGGGAAGCTTACAGTAAAGATCTAGCACTGTTTAAGCCGCTTGGAGCGACAAAAGGCAAAGGCACTCTTGACTTTCAAAATATGATTCGTCGGTATAATGTCAGGAAGAGATCTAAGCAAGAAGATTCATTTTTGCAATCATTTTAAGACATGCAGGCATGAATGTCGAACATGTCCAACATCTGGTGATATACCACTGAGTTGTCTAAAAAAATAACATCATGAAGGTATAGAGAGAGACACATCGATCTACTTATTATACATTCGGCCTTTTCAATGATAATATGAGGAAAAAACCAGGAAAAGCTAAAGAAAAGTGGTTAGAAAGGAAATGAATTGTATTTAAAAACAGTATCCATTAGAAAACAATGCAAGCCCGAATTCAAGATTTCCTATTACACATTCTCTTAACTATGCTAACCGAATAGAACATTATGAAATGTTGAAAGTAGATTACCAACAAAGAATAACAATATCAGTGTATATCTTTTTTGTAAATATTTCGTGCATACAAATTCTAAGAAGAAGAAAAAAAGCTGATCATGACATTCATATCCAAAAATTAAAGACATGCCATTTTTGTCTTTCTTTCTTGATTGCAGGATCGCCAACACCGCTAGACAACGAGTATGGCGTCACACCCCTCGCGGGACACTCCCTCTCCTGGAGCCATGAAAAGAACACCCAACCAGGCCCAAATGGCACGATGGTTGCCAAGGTGTGGACGCCGGAGGATCCCCGACAGTCTTCCTCCGATTCGCCGTTGTCGACCGGCAGCAGCTGCCAGAACTCGTCACCCTCGAGTTCTTTCGAGTCGTACGACTACGATGAAGGCGTGACGACGTTGGCCGAACTCACGATAGCTCAGCAACTCACCCCTATACATCATCACTTAGAAGAAAGATGTCACTGAATGCTAAAATAAATTATAAAGTCCCTAAAGACAAGCGATTTCTTGACATATTCTTTAAAATTCGTCACACATCATTTAGTTGTCGACTTCTGCAACTCAGTAAGCAGAATCCAGTGGGCTATTTTATGAAATGACTTGTCGGATAGAACATTCGATGTTTTATCCGACTAAGCCGGCTTTATCTGACAGTGATCGGACATCTTGTCAGAGGACAAATGTTGATAAAAAGTCCTCCTGACCTAAACGTGTTTGTAGAGGTAACATTTACCAAGTTTAAACACTATTTAACAATTGACGCTTTATTTTTCATTGTACATTCATCATTGAATTGCAAAGTGAAATATTCAAGAAAATTCGAAAGAAAATGTATTTTTGAGACACGACACAGTATTTTATCAATATTTCAGAATAATATCCCGCGCGATTAGCACGGATTAAGTATTTTACAGCAACTCTTATTAGAGATTATGTTAATACAATCATTGTTGATTGAATATTTTCGTTCCATTGAAAAAAATTGAAACGAATAAAATAAGAAATAAACCCCTTAAGCAGAAGAATATACGGTGATATTTTACAATTCTCTAATTGATTACCTGTTACTCACCAACTTGAAATTGATAATCACAAGTCTTCCTATTTTCTACGCATATCATATTCGAATAAAGAGTATTCGATTTTTGTTATGTATGCTTATGAACGATTTAGCGTGATAAATCCTTAAATCATTTTGCTCTCAATATTTGGGAGTCGTTATTCCATATGCAAACTCAAATTAGTATGATAATGTATAAATGAGAGTGTTAATTATTTCACTCCTTGCATCAAATGACCATTCCCATTTTTATCAATACTTGACAATTTCTTTGCAAATTCAATTGCTGTCAATTTTACTTTGAAAAAAAAATAGTTCAAAAATTGCACCGGTAGCCATACTACAAATTTACCGTCCCAAATTTCTAAGGCAAACAACTCTTTTTTGTACCATATAACTCGCCCTCACTTTTGAATTTAAAACAACTTGCAAAGTTTTATTCTATTAGTGCACCATGTGGGTGGCACAAAACCAAATGAGTCATATTAACATAAATATTTTATCTTGTTTTTTCATTTCAATATAGGAACATTTTGATGGGCAAAGTGACATATTCTATTATTTTGTTGATTATAATAACACAAAAGGAAGTGGATTAAACATACTTTTTGAAGTAAATAAAGACATTATTCGAACGTACCTCTTCAAATAGGAGCCCAACTCGTATTGTGATAACTCAAACTTTTTTAAACAAAAAATAAAACTCTATTTATTGTGTCACTTAAGTTTGTTGACAACCAAACTCGATGCAACCTCAACTCCAGAACAAAACAAATTCTGTGCATCACCTTAATGATGTATCTTCGTTCGTAACCTAATCTCAAGATTTTATTCGTTGAAGTATAGAGTAAGGAAATATGTTTCCTTATATTTTGTTCACATCGTGCCTTCTTTGTATAAATATCATATTTTTCTTTGTCTATATTGGAGTGCGGTATTGTATATAACTATGAAAACTATTGTATATAGCAAATTATTATTAACTCAAACTTATATTGTGCTGTTTTTTTTCGTTTGATACATTAATGTGTGAACGTGTGCATCCTAATATGCCCTCAAAATATGTAATAAAATATAGATAAAACTCATTTTTACTGTAATTTTGATATGGATCAACAAATTATCAACAAATTTCGTGAAAATTGACATTTCTTATCTCACTTTTGAAAGAAGTGTTAACATCATTTTCTTTAAAATGGAATCTGGTTTCTAAGTTAATTGTTATTACTTAACAAATAAAAAGTATATGATTCAAAGTTAAAACAATAAAAAAATGTTTATATTCATGAACGTTTTTATAAAACTTATACAGCTTACTTAATAAATATCTAAACGTAAATTATCGGTTATGATTAGAATTTAATCTTTAAGAATTAACTTAGTAATAATTAATCAACTTAAACTTAAACTAAGGCTGAGTTTGTAAAGATTTTCTGTCTTATATTTTGTTTGTGAGTTTCTGGTCGGAAATGTGCAATATTTGCTGTCCAATATGTATTCTTTAGATGGCTCAAAACGAATGTATATATACTGTTAGATGGTAGACGTATACATTTCTGAATTTCCGAATGACATGATGAATTTAAAAAGATGAATTTTCAAAACATTCCAAAATTATCATACACATTCCAAATCGGCAATCGAGATATAAATTCGATAAAATTATTTATGAATCATTATTCTGCTTTTCTTTGATGAAATGACTATATTAGGAGCATAATTGAGACAATTTCGATGAAATTATATCAATTTATTTACAATCAACATTCCAGAACGACAAATACTCCATGTTTATCGTGTGTCTTCATTATTTTGTCGGGTTTTGCTTGCTTGGATTTTGTTTGTGAAATTACTCTGATCTTCTTTATGTATTAACTCAATACTGTTCAATGTTGGAAGAAACACTTATATCTCTTTTCTACTGCTAAACAACCTTTTTTGAAGAAATAAAATCTTACTCTCAACTATATCAATTGTCGAGTTTTGTTATTTTGTTTATGTCTTTATGAATAGGTTATAAAAACCAAGTATATATTATGTCTATGTGTAGTCTTCATCTTATCTACATCTAATTTATCTTTATGTATATAAGCAATAATAAGTTTACCTTAATGGGAACTGACGCAAATTCTGTTTGTATAAGATATTACCAATTAGATAATATTCTGATCCACCACGAATCCTTTTCATTGAAGTATTACAAATAATAGCAACGCTCAACAGCTAATCAAAATCGTTGCTTCTATGGAGGTTACAATACTGGGAGATTTACCATATCGTACATCTTTCTGAAAAGTACCCATAGACACGAAAATGATGAATATGACTTGTTGGGTTTTAAGATAATGATTTTGGTGGCGTGACTTGCTTCGTGAATACAGTGCCATGAAAAAAAATATATAAAATACTTGCATTGTGATCAACAACGATCAATCGTTTTTTCATCATCAGCTTTGTTCTCGCCATCGTCGTCATCGTCAATATCATGATAAAAATAACAACCATAATATGTATAACTTTACCACCACCACCACCAACATCAACATCATCATCATCATCATCATCGTCATCATCACCATCTTCACCATCATCATCACCACTACCACGATCTCCACCACTACTACCACAACCACCACCATCATCATCATCATCGCCGTCATCGTCCATATACTATCTACATACATTAAACAATCGATGTGTATTGAGTCGCACTTTCTAAAACTATCTCCTCTTTTGATAGATTCCTGCACCTGTGTTTATAAACCACCTCGAAAGGCATTGAGTAATTAATATCCATATTCACTCAAAAACCTCTCACATTTCTTCCTGCCGTCCATACCCCCTCACGCCTCCATGACCACCACCACCCCTCCATCCATCCCCCTTCGACAAACAATTTTAACCTAAAATGGCTGCCCGCTGATGACGCACGAGCCCATATCAGAGGTAGTAACAGGTGTATAAGAGGCGCCAATTTCCCTCCATTGCTTCACGTTGTTTAGCATTCGCATTCACCCATGGAATGCAAGGGTTAAGCATTTTGTGCGTTACTATACGCCCTGCTCAATGATTAACTGTTTTTCAATTAGAAATGTTTTGAAAATTTCATAAAGGAATTTCGTTGATATTGATTGTAATTCTAACGCTGTTGCAATAATCATGATCACATACTATTTTCTTCCCTTGATGGTCTTGCCTTATATAGTTATGATACTTCAATTCTTCCATTTTTTTCTTGTTACCCTTTTTCTCTTCTCTCACCCCCTCTCCCTGTCTGCATTTCTCTCTGTCTATCACCTCTCTCCGCCTTACTTTTTATGTATATCTTCTTTATTTCTGTCTCTCACCCATACTGATGTATAAATAAAAGGGGGGCAACGGACTCCAAAAGGTCTACGACCAAGAAAAATAAAAGAAATGGAAGAAAAAGATAAAAGAAAGAAAAATGGTAAAATGTGATATTATTTTCTCTATCACCAGATCACATAATAGATTTTTAAATAGTTTAATTTTTCGGTGACTCGCTCTCGACTTTTTTTTTTAATTCTTGACTCATATGCCATCTATCTATCTATCTATCTCCCTTTCTTTCTTCTCTTTCTTATTTTGATTTCTCTCTTCCATTCTCTCTGTCTCTCTCTGTTTCTCTCTATCTCTCTCACACTGTCCCTTTACCAAAACATACCAAAAGACATCGCTTACATAATACACGTAATGAATTCAATAAAACAACACCCGAAACAAAACTGATTATCATATCAGTGAAATTGAATAAAACGTTCTCTCAAAAGTTGCAAAATGGTTCAAAAGTCCTACGATTCCTAGATTATCAATTTTCTTTCAAATCCAATTAACCATCGGCACGCGAACTCTCGTGCTGCATAATTATCGCGTATCTATAAATAAATCGTAAAATATTTAAACGGGCTTCTTTATTTGTTTTCACAGGCCTTATTTGATCTGGTTGCGTTTAATTATTGATGTTAGATAATATTTACAGGTTCTGTATATTCTTTCCATTTTATATTTATATTCTTACATTGTTCTGCAAATACAACTGGGTTCCATTTATCATGTTTAGTATGCATACTACAGTGCGTATCAAAAAAAGTTTACACTTTGAAAAAGCTCTGGGAATTAAAAAAATATACAACATGTGGGTAATTTTTTTCACATTTAATCTTTGGTTAGGGTCTCATCTATCCAATGAAAGTAAAAGTTTTGACAGAATGTTACACTTGAGTGAGCACTGTCCATTTTGGTAAAGCTCGCAGAAATCTGTTTGCGCAGAAATGCTCGTTTTCACGCTGTGTCAAGGGGAAAGGGCGAAATCAAACTTATAACCCTTGGATGCGATACATTTCTCAAACATTTCCCTTTCACTTTTGGTCAATTAAGATAAAACAGATACATTCAAGCATTTTAAAACACATTTTACCCCCCAAATTGAAATTTCAACACTTAGTAAGAACAACTTTTACCCTTTTTGTGCCAGCTGGATGTGAGGATATAACTAAATCGGAACAAAAGTTTACATCAGACATCTCCAGCACTTTTTCACCAAGTTTTTACTATTTAAAGTGGGTTGACATTTAATTTTTCATATAATACTTGTCTCTCCACACTTTTCCCAAGCTTGACAATGATTAACAAAATGAAAATCAAACCAATTTCATTTTATGTAAATCACACCCCAGTGTAAATAAAATATCGCCCTGATGGCCTTGGTGTGTGGGGGAGTGGGGCATGGTGCAATGCACTTTTCGAAGTGTACTGGGCAAGGAAACAAGTTAAAAGAGGTCAAAGGTATCTTCAAACCAATTTTGCTTGCTAAATTATACGTGTTCTTCATAATTAAGGTTTACTTTTATTCGCATAGCTATTTCAAAGTTCTGCGCAAATCATTTTTCACTAACTTTTCAAAAATAAGCGGTGCTCACTTAAGCGGAAATATTTTTCGATAGTTATATCGTCATTTGCTTAAATGGATCTGCACCAATGATAAAATGGGGAAAAATCTTCAGGATATTACAAAATGTATTATTTTACAGGATTTCTTCAAAGTGTAAACTTTTTTTGATACGCACTGTATAGTTGAGGCTATAATAACGATGTCAGACTTTTAAAAACCAAATTACATTCTCTAACCTCATATGTTGTGACATTTTCTCTTTTTCAATTACTTGAAAAATATACCGATTACTATTGGAACGTTCATTTCTTCCAGCTTGATTCTGACGATTAGAAACGCGTGCTATTTTTTTTTCTATAAACTATATCTTTTTGTTAATTTGTGAGCCTAATGAAATATCAAGGCTGTGGTGTTGTCATGGTTGTTGTTGGTGGTGGTAATTTCACCTGCCTGCTGAGGAAAGCAGATACTTGTTGATAAGAAATCAGAAGATCTGTGGCTTAAAGTCCTATCCTAGGGACCTGATAAATACCTCACCAAATGGGCACTCTAACCCGACTGAGTTTCGAGCCCAAGTTCGAAAGTTAGACCACAGATGGACCTACAAAAAATATGCTATTCGAGCTTCTACGAATTATAAGACGTACATCTTACTTCTGGAATGGTGTATGACGGTTGGATCAGCTGAAAATTGATTCGACTTGGGTCACAGTGAGTAGGAAAACAAATTACTTTGACTCTGTAGACTCTCGGGTAGCGTTTCGTCAACAGTTTGTCCGACAAGTTGTTAGATCTGAAAACTTTCCTTGATTGTGATCGGTTGGAAAGCACTGTGTCTATGGTAACTGTCAGATAAAAGAGGACTTGTCCGATAAAACGTCCGACAAGTCATGAAACGCTCTTCAGACCAACTGATGTCCCTTTCTAGTAAACTTCGACTTGGCAATAATCAGCATTTTCATTTTACTATTAGCAAGTTTTTATTCAATGATCTCTCACCCAAATCATTTCGCTATTCACAAATTGAGTTATCTAATGGGTGCACCGGTTTTACAATTTTGGAGAGAGTGAAGTGAGCGAGCCAAAATACATACACTTCCTTATGTGTTATATTCTGTTACATATTTAAGATGTAAATACTGAAATGGTGATATGATTTATGATGACACTTGAAATAAGACAGGCTAATATGATCTATCAAATTACTAATTTTCAAATGAAAACATTTGGTTCACCAGCTCCTATTGTTATAAGTACGAAAGTGATCTCCTCATCCACCTTCTACCCCCCCCCCCCTCTGTCATGACTGTCTGACTGCCTGTATCCCCATCTCTCTCTTTATCTGTCCCTCTTCACCTTCTCGCCATCTCGATGGATGGATGAAGACACGAAGAAAGATGTTGATGATCGGATGGAATTATTGGCCTTTCGTCAATAAACCGAGAGCGCCAAGCAGGACCTTGGCAATATACCGTGTATGTGTGATCAATTATACACGCCTTCCGTTGCTACACAACCTCCTCCGTTAACGCGCAATTAAAATTCCTTCGCCTTACAGTTTTTTTTTTACCAAAGCTCGATTGGCGTATCATAATATTGGATAGTCCGCACGTGTGAGCGTTCCACTTCTTTTATTACCTTTTTTGGAGCATTTTTGTTTCGTCACAATACCAGTGGACCGGAGTCGAATGAATTAATGAAATGATGAGTCAAGGAGTCGAGGGAAAATTGAATTTATGGATTGGGTAAGAGGAGGCAAGCTTGGGTAATTTTAGGATCTCACTTTGGTTTTATCGATGGGTGGAAATGAGATAAAACAAAAAAAGGAAATAGACAGTAAGAAAATTAAAAAATAGTCAGGATCTTCTGATATATTTGCTTTTTGTGGAATTTTGATAATTACCATTATTGCGCCATTTTGGAGATAGGGAGGGGATAACTTCCAAATTCGGATGAAGCTTAATACATTTCTGTATTATTCGTATAACAATTATTTAGCTGGACATAATAGCCTTCATCATGCTATGAGTCGATGTTTTTTATCCGCTCATTTTATTCGAGATCATGTCTTATAAAATATCAATTGTTTAGCTATGCATAGGTGTAAAAAGAATATGTTTGTGTACAGATGGGATGCATTATTGATGACACTGCATGTATTATATTGGAAATCATACCATGTCCCATCATTTTTTGGTCAAGAATTTTGATGTTTACATGATTCCATGCAAACTGCAATGAAGTTCAAAATACAACCCCACATATTATAGGCAACCGATGAGCCTACATGCTCGTTCATGGACATTACCCTCATATCGCCTTTCACGGACAACGTTTTTTATTCAGTAAGTAATTTACTTCCAGAACAAAAAAGGCAAATAAAATATGACATATTCGAGATACTCAACAGGCGAGGAATGAACGAGCTCAAACTGTCCAAGCAAGGCAACGGAGGTCCGACATTGCCAGTCTTTGCCGATGGGGGCGGAATACCAGACAGAGAAGCGAGTCGCACCCGCGACCACTCAATTCGTATTCGTCCGCGCACCGATATGAGGAACTTACAAGCCCACCCCTCCCATCCTTAAATATAATGATTATTGCAAGCCGCAAGCATAACCGGCAGAAAGTGCATTATTTCTTTAGAAAAATTAGGATATTAGGGAGGGTATTTGTATGGTAAAATTTACTTATATGTTCAAAGGACCCCCCCCCCCCCCCGCTCAATATTGGTCAAGCTAAAGTAGAGAGGAACTCATCTAGTTTGCATGTTTCAAATGTTTTTTTGTTTAATACCGTAGTATATTCAGAATGCAGTCATAGCAGTGGTGTCCTTGAGTGGTGTAAATCCGGGGAAGGGAGGGGAAAGAGTGGTGATGAGAGAAGGGGGGGGGGTACAGAAATATATTATATTTCGTATACACATGTATTTTCTTCCATTTTACAAATGTCTACATTGTTATAAGCATGAATTCATAGACAAATTAGTTTGTCATGAATATGTAGAAGTTATGTTTAAATGTAGAAGAAGAAGTAATACCCTTGAAATATTGAGCTGAATTGTTTGAAATCGTGGATACCACAAAATCAATGGCTATAATTTTTGTAAGGTACACGATAGGCCTAACACCTCTTGTGACGGTGGCCTTATCTTGACAGTGTATTTCTCGATCAATGTTTAATTTGTGATATAAACTATATACTAAATACATAAAAGCAACACACTTTACAGTTGGAATTGATGACCCATGTACGTAAATTTTGCGAGGGAGCGAAGTGGGCAAGAATTTTGCAGTATAGTTGGTTGTGATTGGTGCTGATTTTTTTTACCCCATTGCTAAAAACGCATGAGTGCTTGTAAGCAAGCAAACAACCAGAGGACTGACATCTTAAGGTGCTCTCCGAGGGACATGGTAATGACAAATGTCGCCTTAACCAAAGGGCACTAGCTCACCAAGTGGGAATAGATTTAGCCTATTGGTCATAGTGCAGATAAAACCAAAGAGCAATCAGAATCCCATTTTCTTGATTATTTAAAGAAGAAATCAACATCTGACCACTGGCAAATGAAAACAGACAATTACTGAACAGTATCAAGTTTGATACTCTCCGTTAGTACATTTTGAAATCTCTTTTCATCATCGCTTCTGCATATAGCGAGTAAATTACGGTTTTCGAGAGATTATGAACACACGATGAATATGGACAGGGAAGAATATCGATAAAGATACAATAATAACGAATTAATTAAAAAAAAATGTATAAAAATCAAATTCGGAAAATAATACGTGGTCGTTATCAAATTCAACACTTAATCCATGGAGCTAAGCTCTATGCTTAATCCAAATAGATCGAATACTGCTATTGGATCCCAAACTATTGAACTGCCATTATACAATCAACCCCCCCCCACTATTCATCCTCATTACTAGTATACAATTCTCCCTTGTACAAACAACTAATATGTAATCAATGATAACGCTATAATGGCCTTCAATTATTCATAACGGTAGCTATTTCTAATAGATTGTTTGGGAGGAGAAGTGGTGTTATTTTAAAAAAGATTGTAACAGCTATTTTCGGTATCTTCACACATGCTAGGTGACGAAAATTTCTCACGAGTGTTTTGTTTTTTCGAGATACGATAGCGCACGCGTAAATGTAGACCATCGCTATGATTGCACAGACCCGCGAAACGTGTCGATATCACACAAATTGATTTTACATAAACGATTGGGGCTGATTCGTATTTTAATGGCCGATTAGAAAGGAATAAATTGCCCTATATGAGATCATGAAGATTAGATAGAACGTGCTTGTAGATTTTTATTGTTAGACACGAGAAAAGGGAGTGGAGAATTCAATCCCGAAAAGCCTGCTGATTTATGTTGGAAGCTGCCCTAATGGTCGTAACGAGAAGAAATTTCTTGCATATTTGAAAACAAGATTTCGTACACGTTTTCTTAAAAACCCTTTTACTTTCATACTTCTAACATGTCTAAACGGGTGGTTTTGTTCATCAAAACCAAATAAAGCAATTACAATAATGCCACCTGTCTCATCACAAGCATAATATTCTTTCCATCTCAAGACTTTTTCAAAACTTATATGCAACGAACAATTCAGATGTCAAAAGAATTCCATGTTATAACCTTATCAAAAAGAAGCAAGATCAATAAAATATTTAAGATATATTTAAGGGACTTTCGAGGATCGAAGGTATAACCCTATCTAGGCCGTGGGGGGGGGGCTCGGAGCCCCCCCCCCCCCCTCAATGAATCGCGCAATATTTTCGCCGCGCGAATTTTTTTTGACCGCTAAAACAATTGAATTGACAACTGATTAAGTGCATTAGTTATTTCTTGCTGCAACCTATTTCATAATAATAGAGACACATCGTATACACATTTATGAAAAAAATGAAACAATTACGATATCATGTAATAACAAAAGAAAAGGAAAGTGGTGATGTGACATCATCATCCCACCTAATGAATATTCATGAAGACATGCCGAGAACTGTTTCACCGAATAATGCCAATCTTTAACATTCAATGTGTTCGTTATTTGTTATCCAATTTTCAGTGATGAAATTTTCAGCATTTTGCTTTGTGAATTTTACTCTAATTATTTAGCTATAAATATTTTCAGCCCGGAGCATCCTTTAATGATGATGGAACTGTTGATGACGAAGATGATAGCGGTATTGCGGTAATGAAGATGATCATGACGATGAAAAAGACGATGACGATGATGATGTTGGCGACAATGATTAATTATGACGATGCTGAAATGACTATGATGGTGATGTTGACATTAATGAAGAAGATGATGGTGGCAATGAATAAGATGACGACGATGATGATGGTTGGTGGTGGAGGTAATGATGATGATGACCATGATGATGACGACGACGACGATGATGATTCATACGATGAAGATGAAGATGATGATGATGATGATGGCGATGACGATGTTGGCGACGATTAATGATTATGATGATGATGAATATGATGCTGATGATGATGATAACGATGATGATGATTGATGACGATGACAATGATGATGTTGATATTAATGAAGAAGATGACAATGGCAATGAAGATGATGATGACGACGATGGTGATGGTGACGATGGATGTGGTGGTGATGACGGTGATGATGATGATGATAATTATATTTATTAGGAGAATATTGTTGCTAATCATGACTACTGGAGTAAGGTGTCATATTCATAGTGTTCATGATGGGAATGACGACAGTGATGATGATGGCGACTACGAAGCCGACGACCAGTGAATCTAAGATGATGTATTTACAATCAGGCTTGCGATCAGTTGCAAAATTGAAACAACGAATCTTATTGGTTTAGTCTTATAAACATACATTCAAGAGTTATCATTACAAGTATTGAGTTTGATTTCTATTTTCGTCTAATAAGGAACCCCGAGTCGTGTTTCCTGTTGATGTCATGGTATACAAAAGTTAACATAACACTTTTTTGCATTCAAATCATTTTTAATTCATTCATCACTAATTATCTTTTCCATTTCATCTGGACATTGTGAAATAACTCTTTAATCGGATAAATCAGGACAATTGAATATTCGTGACAACGTTACTTTAAAAACAGAAATGCACTCCCACTTTGTTACAATAATAGAATCCCCTTAAAACCGACATTGTGGAAAAGCGACAGTTATATACCCTTAAATAATTTGAATTTTCAATTGAACAAAACAAAATATACTAATAAACAGTACTCCACCCGTCTTAGACAAGTGGTTTATGTTGCAACGATCGGGATACAGTAGACTACATTATTTTCGTCGATAGAGGACGGTCTGCATCAAGGCCTCATATCCTGACCATATCCTCTTGGATACGATGGCGTTTGCCTCTGGAGATATGGGCAATGGTGGGGGGGGGGGAGGGGGTTCACTCGAATATGAAATTTGAGATTGGACAGCGTCAAGTGAATCGAATATACTAAATTCCTCACAAACACAGAGAGAATCCTCAAGTTATTCTAAATGATAAAGTTATTGGATGAGGATAGATAAGAAATATTTTGCTTAAAAAGCAAGACGTAATAAAATTCCATCATCATTCATCATTGAATCATATTGTTCTAAAGATGATGCTTAATAGTAGTTATTTTCCTCAAAAATGGACAGGGAATTTGTGACCATTTCCCATTTTCTTAACTTTATTTTAAACTCTGGTCTAATGATCGCCAATTGTGACACACATAAACAGTAGAGGTTCAATTATAGGGTATTTATATTGCGCACATATCCACCTTGTTAGGTGCTCAAGGCGCTCCTATATTAGCCGGCTAAGCTAGGCGTTCATAGCGCACACAGTTTTTTTTAAAGGAATTACTTCCTACCGGTACCCATTTACCTCACCTGGGTTGAGTGCAGCACATTGTGGATCAGTTTCTTGCTGAAGGAAATTACGCCATGGCTGGGATTCGAACCCACGACCCTCTTTATCAGCTTGTTTGGCACTCCGATCATTCCTAATTGTCTGAGAATAATAACTAAAATGGTTTTCTACACCATTAAAGCACGAGGAAATATCGAAGAAGAGAAAAGAAACATACAGTTTAAACTTAATATTTTGTATGTTTTGCGTGAAAATCTCTCTCAATCGAGTTAACTTTTTTCACTCAATCAGATGATAGGGCCCCATCCTCGCAAGCTGTGCTTTTCTTGGGGTCCTTCCGATTTTTAGTTATGAATTTTGTATGTATTTATTTTGATTGAGTTTTTAATGGAAAATAAATGAACTGAACTGAACTGAGTTTATTCCCTCGATCTTGTGACTGTAACATAGACAATTAGACCAAGTACTTAGTAGACGAAGTGGTCAGTGGTAGAGCGTCCGCCTCATGAACGGGAGGTCGTGGGTTCGATCCCGGCCGAGTCATCCCAAAGACCTATAAAATGGGACCCTCTGCCTTCTTGCTAGGCGCTCAACATTTAGCATGGAGGAGGGTAATAATTATGTTAATCAGGGCCTGCTTGAAAAGCAGTATTATTATTGAAGTGGCTACCCTGGGTAAATACAACGTTATCATTATTATTATTATTATATGTCCTTGACGACATTATGTAAATACAAATGACAAAACTGTTTTTTATTTACTATTATTATTATTTTTTGGGGTGGTTAATTTGCCCAGGCTGGTCACACAATCAAAACTGCTCTATTAGCGGTTCATGCATAACAGAGTATTTCATCATTACCCTTTTCCAAAGAGTTTAGATTTGTGGACCCCATGGAAGAATAGTATTCTCATGTTGACAACACTTGATATAGGCTCCCAACCGTTTTTTTTCTTATACGGAAAATCAATACTAGGCCATGCTGAGCGCCCACCAAGAAAGCAGAAAGTCAATACATGTAAGTCTATCATGTCTATGGTACGACTCGGCTGGGAGTCGAACCCGAAACTTCTAGTTCATGAAGCCACTATGCCCAGTTGAGGCTAGAAGGGCTTTAGACCAAATGAAGAAGTGAGTTTAGGCCAAGAAGGAGATTGACTTTACTTTGTCCCTTTATGTTTCTCTATTTGCATAATTGATTTAAAAACGTGTAAACGCCACTATAGGCACACAATAACCGGGGGTGCCAATATACGATTTTAAGCAAAGTAGGCACGAAATATTTAATTATCAGCGTCATAACCTTCCCTTGCCCTACAAACCAACTACCCCAATCTCACCCTAACCTGATTCTCATATTGTTTAATTTCTGATTAAACGAGGAGAAGCCAAGTCGACGGAGAGAGAAAAAAAGAGAACTTGTCCGAGATAAATATTGGTTAAGTGTGCCTCCCTATTGACACAATTCTTCACCGGAGTGTTAATGTTATTTTAATTTTGCGCAATCTAAAAGCGATTATTTTTCGAATGCCAATTTTCCTCCCTTTAATATACGTTTGCTCCGTCTTTTGTTTCGTGAATATAGGAAGATAAACTTTGCGCTATGAGAGATAAGACATATGTGTGGATTCTCATCGTATTCTTTTTTTCAAAATAAAGATGAATAAAAGGAAGATGGACTCTGATCGGTTCATTCACTTTTAGTTCACCATCTCGATTGATACTTGTCTACTTTCTTTCTGGTTGGGTAGGCCATGTACTTTTTTGGCGGAATAAATGCAATAAAGTGAAAGTACACCCCAATGCCACAATGCAGCAAAATGAGAAATTAGATTAGGTAAGGTGCATAGATTTGAAAACTTGTGAGCGCGACAACAAAATCAATTATTTATAAGATAATTACTAATTTTGTAATAAATCTGGCATACAAAAATCAAATAGGCCAGATATAAAAAGGGGAATGCAAAGATAACTGTAATGATGAAAAATAAACAATTTAAAGTAAAATACCCACTTAGATAAAAAAAAATATTGTTGAGGGGGAGTTGAGCCCCGTATATTACCCCGACGGCCCGCTCTGACGCCGAGTTGTTTCAAAGAAAAACAGAACTGAAATAAACGTATCAGGGTGATCTTCTTCTCAAAGAGTAACTTTGATGATAAACTAAAATTGGTATCCGCATTGGAAATGCAAAAGAGATTTTAAGGGGCGCCTGGCTATCACAAGCTTTAATTGCATTAACCATTTTGATGCCTTGAATTGTAATATAAAATAGGTTTTGTGGTTGAAATAAATTCAAATTTAGATTGTATGAAATAAATCAGAAAAGGCATTGCCTTTTATGGAAAATGTATCATAATAGGAAAAACGAGATATGAGAGAAGATTGTCAACTTAAAGAGATAAAATGTGATACCAATGGTGATGGAAAAAATGTACAATGCTCTTCATAAAAAATCAAGAATCTTATACGAAGAAATTTTATATTGATAAAATAACATGAACATTCAAAAGGGAATACATAAACACCAGTTGCCACTGGTTGTAGAGCAACAGACGTGCAAATAAATTACAAACGGCGAGCCAAATATAACTTGTTAATCAGCCCGTGTCTGCGAAACAAATGTTCCAACAAACGTTGTTTAATCGAATCCAGTATCCTTTGTTTCACCGTTCCTCTTCTTATTTTATTCTTTTATTCTCGGAATGATGGTTCTCTTAATGCGTACTTGCTTCGTGACTTATTCGCGAGGGGAGAGCTGTGCCAGAAGAGGTATAATTCGATTGATTCTCACGATTGGTTTGAAGAATTTACCTAAGAATATTTGCCTTCTCGAAGAAAGAGAGATAACGGACAATTGAGGGAACAAAAGTCCCCTCATCATTCGTGATAACGAATTCGTCTTCAAGGGTCTGAAAATCTCTATGAATAAACACATAAATCGTGACTGAGTTCTCTTGTGCGAGCCGGTGCGCAAGGGGTACTACTTTACCCCCCCCCCCCCTACACGCACCCCTCTCTATTACCCTTTTCGAATCCTCTTTGTAAAAGATTTGTATGTTTGCTTGATAAATGCAGATACATTCAACGCATAGAGCGTTGTCTTTCTATTTGTTTAACAAGAGATAACTTCTGCCACTGACGTCACTGTTTTGTCTCTTCTTTACAATAAAAGATGTTTAAGCATGATCATTTTTGTCAAGTAGTGGAAATTGCACTTAAAGTGGGAGCTATACTTAAATAACAAATATTGCTATATACATGTATCTCACAGTAAACTTTCAATTTGACCTTTGTCTTTCGTAAATTCGTTAAAAGCGTCTCCGATGAATTTTGAAGTATTTTTATTTTATCATCATCACATTACATTGTAAACATGCTTTCGTATTATGCATACTGTTATACATATTCTGTCCCTAGAGATTTCTAAAAATGTGTCAAGTTATTTTTAAAAGGAATTTTGCCCTCCCTTGGTCAATACGCCTGCATAAAAATATAATATTGATTTGAACAAAGGATACAGTAAATCACAGTAAAATCAGTAACAAAAGGGTACCGTGTTTTAAAAAAGTTCAATTTTAGATCTATTGTAATTAAATGATTTATACAAGAGCAATAGTTCTAATTTTTGGATGCCACGGGGATTGACCTCTTATATGTGTGTTACCAGTACGCGTGGTCACTCATTTGATAAACTATATCTCACTTATCTAATTTAACAATTGGTTTTAATAATTTCATTTTAAAAATCGGTGGGTGCAGGGAGTGGGCCATGGAAAGTATCGGGGGTCTTCTTTTTATTTGGCAACCAGTCAATTTTACTATTATCGCCATCATAAATATTGCATTATTCACGTTGTTTTCTTTGAATATATATTTCTTATTCTTTTTTCCCTTTTCTCTTCTTTTTATTTTCTATTTATTTTATTATTATTATCTTTAAGGTATCTACAAGGATTTAAAGTCGAGTAGGTGTGTCTCAAAAATTAAAACCAGGGCTTTTACTTAATATATATATATATAGGCCTATATAGGTCTAGTATGCAAGTGAACCTAGGATGTAGATGGCAGAGAAAAGAAATGAGGAAAATCACAGCTCCAATTCTACACCCGTACCTGTTAGATCGAAATTAGCCTTTTGACAAGGCCTCGTGACTATATTCCTCGTCAAGTAGTGGCTGATGAGACGAGACTAGCAGTCCACGAAGGGAGTTGGCGAGTGAGCGCGACTGGGCTCGCATCGCTGGCATCCATCCGGCTCTTTGCGATTAGTCTCTGTTTTCAGTCGGTATGCGTTTGATACGAACATAGGCACATAGAGTCTATCTGATTACCTTCTTAGTTTTTAAGATTGCAATTTTAGCAATCGCACATTTTGGAGTGAGAATCTTATCAACATTAACATCATCGTCATCACCATCACCTCCACTATCTGTTCCGTGACATTTGCTCCGGCTACAATTTCTCCGCTGTAAATTCCACACACTAATGGAATGTCTAATTTCAATCCTGTTTTTATCATTATACCCTGCCCCCCGACCCTACCCCAAACCTAACCCTAACATAAAACACTATTGCAACCCTAACCCTATATCTTACACGAAATAAAGCCCGGAGCCTTTGTCGTTACGCCCCACCACCATCATCATCATAGTCATCTTCATCATCATCATCATCGTAGTCATCATCATCATCGCTATCACCACCATCAACACCATTATCATCATCATCATCATCATCATCATCATCATCATCATCATCATCATAGTCATCTTCATCATCATCATCGCTATCACCACCACCAACACCATCATCATCATCATCACCATTATCATCATCATCATCACCGCTATCACCACCACCAACACCACCATCATCATCATCATCATCATCATCATCACCATCATCAACATCATCATCGCCATCGTCATCGTCGTCATCATCATCATTATCATCATCATCATAGTCATCTTCATCATCATCATCGCTATCACCACCACAATCATTACTATCATCGTTATCGTCGTAATCAATATCGTCATCATCATCATCATCATCATCACCATTATCATCATCATCATCATCATAGTCATCTTCATCATCATAGTCATCTTCATCACCATCATCGCTATCACCACCACCAACACCACCATCATCATCATCAACATCATCATCGCCATCGTCATCGTCGTCATCATCATCATCATTATCATCATCATCACCATTATCATCATCAGCATCATCATCATAGTCATCTTCATCATCATCATCGCTATCCCCACCACCACCACCATCATCATCATCCTAAATCTTCATCATCGTCGTCATCACCATTATCATCATCATCATCTTCGCTATAATCATTGCTATCATCGTTATCGTCGTAATCAATATCATCATCATCAACGTAATCATCATCTTCACAATCATACATGTATACATCTTCACAGAGACACGCACAGATAAATATCGTTATCTGGGTTCGTTTTTTATATTGTATGACAAGCATTCCCCCATGTAACAATATACAACATTTATGAGGCGCCGATTTATCTATGCCTATTTCATGATTACCCCAGCTATAGCTTCTAAAAGCCCCTGTGCATCCAATGAATCAATCCTGCCGGGTACCCATTTACCTCACCTGGGTTGATACCACAAAATGTGGGTAAATTTCTTGCTGAAGGGAAGCACGATATAGCTTGGATTCGAACCCATGTCTCTCTTATTGAAAGACGGGACTCATAACCACCAGACCACGACAACCCCCCCCCCCCCCCCTGTTCAAACATATCAATGAAACTTCCATCAGAATCGTCATGTCAATCGTACCTAATAAAAAATGAAAAAAAAAATCGTGCCCAAAGATCCTTTTACTTTAATACTTTAATTTCATGCATAGAATGCAACAAAATAATGCACTCGTGCCCATTTCTATCGCATATTTTCTTGACTTGAGTATTCACCTTATTTCGTCCGATATAATTTCGTGCGATCTAATACCTGCATGCGATCTTGTACTCATTTTCATCATCAAATTTTCTCTCGCTTATTCACCATAATCACCGTTACCATTTTTTTTTCAATTTGTAATCAACGCGTTTTTTTAAATATAAATGAGTATAAATGTATAATAAGCAAAGCCAGTTATTGCATCAAGTGGAAAGTGTGCGTAAGCGGGAGTTTCATGGAGAATATTTCTAAAAGTTATCTGAAACGATTTACCAAATAAGACTTTTTTTCAAAAGAAGGGATTATCGCCAAATTGTACCCTTTTCCCATCCAGCTCAAAGATTTGACTGGCCAAAATATACAAGACGCAACTTATCCACATTACCGTTATTGTTATTTGAAGGTTTGCATGGTGGTGAGACTAAACAACGTTTTCAGACCCCCATGTAAGATAGTCTTGAAAAGGATAGTTTGGTAATCTATCGGATAATAGTTGATATATAATATTTCCCGAAATTTTCAAAAGCCGATTTCACAAAAGTTTCATTTGAAATGTACTCTAAACTACCCACTTTCAACTTTAAAAAGTTTTTTTTTAAATCGTCTTCATTGTAAGCTCGGTCGCTTTGCTTTTTCTTCATTATGAATAGCGACCTAAATTAGGTATCGAAATTTGAGGAACCTTTTACAATAGTGGTCCTAATGATTAGTGGATGGAAACCTGATATGTCACTCAATAATAGATCCACCCCAAACCCAACACGACGTGCTCTCCATCATCTTAAAACCAAGTCCCCACTGTCATGATGTGCGCCATGATCCAAACGTCGTACTTAATCGTGGAGTAATCGTAGTGATCTTATCAGATCATATCAGATCAGTCGTGGCAATCGTATTGATCGTAGAAATTTTCACAAACAGTATCGAAAGGCCAATCGTCGCTTTCGTAGTGGATCGAGGGACAGTAGGAACGAGGTATAACCAACGTCTATCAGATCATGTCTTTGGAACGTTTTTACGAAAAGGCCTGGTCACAACGCCCTAGCGTTGTTGGAGCGGTAGGGAGAGAGGGTCGAATTTCGCTCACAAAATTGGGGGAAAAAAATCGAAAAACAATCGAAATCGAAAATGGTGAACGGTAGCAAGCGGTGATGATTTTTTTCTCTCCGCTCCACGACCGCTCCAACAACGCTCGGGGGTGTGACCAGGCCTGAACGTCGTTTACTCAAAGAACTAAGGGGGGGGGGAGTAATTTACATCAAAAATATGTTTATCCAAAATCAATGTGTGCAATCAGGTTTGGGGTACCTACTTAACTTCACCGTCCAACATGTCCAATGAACGAACAATGGACTTTTGAAGGAGAAAATAACTTCCACATTTATATTAGAAAACCATAATCTATAGTAGTGGCTTGCAAGCGACTGTTGCCAAACGCTTATCCGTAGACGTCGAAAACTAAAATGTAATGCAAGAATAATTGTAATGAACTTCGATCGTAATTGCAGATTTAATGTGGATCGGTGGATTAGACAGTTGACATTGACCTACTAGGTCAGGGACTCGAATCTCATTACTAGAATAGTTTGGCAAGGCATTGATCCCCATGTTCCGCCATCCACCAAGATGGGCGCCACGACCAACGCTTTACAATGAGTGGTGAACCCGTGGTGAAGCCAGGGTATAATGTGAAAGCTAATATATATATCTGCCATTTTGTTTGTTGAAGGGGGGGGGGGCTTCACCCCTCATACATATCTCATTTGAGGTATCTTATGTAACTCCAACCAGACTTTGTCTCTATGGTATATTCTTTTTCGCCACCCCGCAACTCAACTGCCTATCTCTCATCGGTGAATCTGAAACCTAACGTTCTCTTACGCCAACCCGCAACTCAACTGCCTATCTCTCATCGGTGAATCTGAAACCTAACGTTCTCTTATACCCTAGTCACATTAAAGGCGGAATGCCGTCGGAATGAAAATTCTTGGCACATTCCTGGATATTCGAAGAGCATTCTAAACGTTTTGACTGCATTCTGAGTGCATTCCAAATATTCGGGTCCATTCTTGTCTCCGGCCCGAATGTTTTGCTCATGTTCAAAACTTTTGAGATGCATTAGAACTTGAAAAAAAAAGATCGAACGGCATTCAAAGTGCAGTCCAACAGCACTCTGACTGCATTCCAAATATTCTGACGACATTTCAACAACATTCGAATCATTCCGATCGCATTCATGATAGAATCAAATCGCATAAAAGCACAGCTAGCTGTTGCTGCAACGTCAGTCAGCACTGATGAGTCAATGAGGGGCGTTGAGGTAATCGAACGGCATTTTTACACATTTAGATTAATTAGAAACTTCCTCCTGAATGTGGCTCGAATTTTGACCCCCCCCCCAAAAAAAAAAAAATTCAGTCTGGCTGGTTCTGCTTGTTTCCTGCTGATTCCGAGTAAGTGTGACGGGGGCTTTAACCCCTTTTTTATCAACCCGCACCTCTCTCCATTCATTGCCGAATCCATCCTATTATGTGCTTGGCTATTTGAGAATGAATTCAAGAAAGCAATATTGATAGCTACTAAACAGCCGCTCTTTGAAAATTAGTAACAATAAATCTATGTCACGAATATACTCAATAGCTCAACTCGTATGAATAAAAATATATGAGATTATTTGTATTTACGTCCCCACTATTTTGTGCAGTTATAAAAACATGTCGGTTGAAAACAGCAGATGCCTTTGAAAAATGAGGGTAAAGTGCTGACAAAGAAAATAACATGGTAATTTTATATGTTTCAATGGTCATGATCGGGATAGTTAACGAGAAGTGAGTTGGGATACTCGTTGCCCCGGGCAACCGTAGAAGGGGGGGGGGGCTTGTGTCTGCGAGCGACAGACACATGTTGGTGAACAATGTTTATCAATGCATAAATTAATAGTATCTCTTTGATCGAATTATATCTCTATTGATGATATAAGGGTTGACGTGTTGGTCTTTTATTTAAACCCTGTAGTTTTATGCATGAGAAAAAAATCGACTACAACTACACGGAGGCCTGTTTCGTCAAAGAGTTGCAATCAAACACAACTTGATTCTCAACCAATAAAACGCGCATATTATGGACTTTCGATTAATTTATTTTGGCATTAATACTTTCTAGCTAAGAGAGGACGTATTTTGATTAAATTAATTGACGAAATCAAAGTTGATTTCATTGCCCAAAACTTTGAAAGCAATGTCAATCAGTAATTTTAGTCATCATCATCATCAATCGCCAGTGATTTTAATCGATGAAAAATATCACTATAATTGGTATGGCAGTCATCTTAGTTACCACCAACACAACCATCACCACTATCATCATCATCATCATCACCATCATCATCATCATAAACATCATCATCATCACCATCATCATTATCATCATCATCATCATCATCGTCGCCGTCGTCATCATCAACATCATCATCATCATCACCATCATCATTATCATCATCATCATCATCGTCGTCGTCATCATCACCATCATCATCATCGCCATCATCATCATCGCTATCACCACCACCACCACCACCACCATCATAATCGACTTCTTCATCATTGACATCTTGATCATCATGAAATCATCACCACCACCATCCTCATCGTCATTATCATCATCATCATCGTCATCATCATCATCATCATCATCATCATCACCTTCATCATCATCACCTTCATCATCATCATCATCATCTTCATCATCATTATCTTCATCATCATCATTATCATCATCATCATCATCATCATCTTCTTCTTTTTCTTCTTCTTTGTCTCAATTTCATCATCGTCATTATCTTGATAAATAATCCCACCCTCTCCCTCTCCTCCTTCTCCTACCCCTCCTGCCCCCTTCCTCATCCTACCCCCCCCCCCTCCCTCCCACTTCTATAGAGCTCTCAGTCTCCAATGTATGATCCCATGCGCATCGTTTTTAGATTGGAATCGTATGTTATCTATTATTCACCTAGTTTACTCTCATTAATCATGTATTAGAGAAAGGAATGGGGGTATCGACGGCTGGTGTGTAGGAGAGATGGGTTATGATTGATGAGCATAGGAGGCTAGGGGTGTAGTCGGGGAGATAGCGAAATAGGTGGTGGGTGGGGCAGAGGGGCGGAATATGATTTTTTTGGAAAGATGTGTCAACCAGTAAAAAGAACATGCAAAAAAATAATAAAGTAAAGCTTGTTTCGTTGGTGGGTTTGGGGGAAAATTATTACTGAAGACATATTTATAAAGTCTTAACTTTCAGACATAATTGTCTGAAACTACCAATTGGAAAAAAGAGAGGAGAGAGGAGCAGAGATGGTAGAGAGTAGAGATATTGAAAGAAAGAGAGAAAGAGATGGGGGTGAGGGAGAGAGAGAAAACTTTTTTAAAAAATACATAAGGAAGAGAGAAAGGAAACGATAGAATATTCAAGATACGAGAACGCCGAATGTGAAGGTTCCCACTTTGGAGGGAGGGGGCACCCTTATTTACCCCTCAAGCAAATCGACATTAATGTGTAGGTAAAACAAGAAATGAAATCCGACAAGCAAATCTAGATATTTTAATGATGCATGAAAACATGCGTTTTGAAAAACGGACACTTCCCTGGTTTTCCTATTCTCTTCTGCTCCTCCCAAACGGCCCCTAAGGAAAAGCTGTGATCGGCGCAATCAACGCTCGCCATTCAAGTTTGAAAAGATATGACAAAAAAGCTGGGTATGATATATTTTGTTTGAAGAAAGGATTGCAACAGAAGTTTGAAGCACATCGCGCCTTTGACGTGCCGCATGAGTAAGAGCAAGGGAAGGATAGATAGAGAGAGATAGAGATGGAGAAAGAGAGAGAGAGGGAGAAAGAGAAATAGGGATAGTTGTATGTCTCTGTCTTTACATTGGAGTCGCTCTTACTCGGCATTGACGGTCATCATCTTTCATTTGCGCGGGTAGCGTCGGGATGGGTAAATTTTCTTATCCAAAAACAAACAGACTCTGAGCAGGCCCATCGGAGAGTGAAAACAGTGATTTTCATGTATCCAAACGGTACACATGTCTTTGCTTGTTTTACGCAGATGATGGCGGGGACATCTTCAACAAGGAAAATAAGCGAAACCCTGTTTCATGTTCCAAAAAACATCGCATGGGAATTATGTCGTCTCATCTTTTCCTTCCTTTTATTCTTCTTGAGTCACCGCGCGCCTTAGTATTGATGGATCTGAATATAATGATAACGTTACCATTAACAAAGCCGCTCTCTGCTTTGAGAAAAACGAGACACACTTCGTCTAGCCAGCATTGTTCATATTTTTCATCTCCTGTATTTGTTTTTAGTTTTCTAAATAATGAACATTTTGCGAACATAGACGTGTTACACCTCCTAAAGACAATGAAAGATTAGAGCCTATGTTCGAAATGCGTACAACTAACTAGTCTAGACACGGCTACCAATTTGATGTCTCTGGAATAATGGCATCAACCATCAACCGCACATTTGCAACAACAAACCAATAGAATGTTACAATAAATTTCTCGTGATGTTTTAACGCTTTACCGTATCCCCCAGAATGTGGCTCCTGTTCATGTTAATTTCTAAAGAAGTTAAATGCTACCATGAGCGTCAAGGTCTTATGCCAATCCCGACATGCTATGCGCTCGTTATTTAAAAAGGGACGAATGTAACATTGAACATTATAAACTGCATTATCCTGCAAAGCAATTTTAATTAATTTTCTAAATTAGTCAAACATAGGACATTGCCTCAAATCTAAAAAGAAAAGAAAAGAACCGTTCCGAAAGTTCCCACCAGAGGTCGTGAAAAGTACAATTTGACGTGATGAATTAGAGTAAGGGCATCATTTATCTCGTTAAACACCGTGGGATGATATAGGCCATACAGTTATCCAGCGAAATCAATAAGAAGCTAGTCGACGAAATTAAACTTTTCGAATTAAATGTCCTGACAATATGTGACTATGATTTCATTTGTTAGTTTGCCCGTGAATGTCCCAATTATGTACTTTCTGTGACTTTTTGGTACTGTACTACAACATTGTTTACATAAAAAAGTTTATAAGGAAGATCAAGTAAATCAAGAATTATGTGAGTCTTTTAAAAAGGGTCCAATATAAAAAAAAACTTAGATATATTGATATTAAAAAGAATGAAATAAAATCGTAGCATATTTTCTGTAGAAGTGAGAACATGACTTTTGTTTACAGTTTAAAGCAATTATTTAAAAACAGTGGTCTTTCTTTTGAATGGTACTATTATTTAAATTCTGGAGTGGGGACTAAGGGTTTAAATAGACAGGGAAAAAATATGATCAACAGGTGAAAAGTTACTCAAAGTTTGACAAATAGAACAATTTGTAATGAAATTTATCACTAAAAACAAAAAAAAATATCACAAAAAGAGAACAATTCTCTGAATTTCCACATATTTGTAATTTTCGTCACCCTCATGGTTGCATAATGTTCAATGACGTCATCGTGGTAAATATAAATAAGAACATGGTACATAATGAAATAAAAGTATATGTTGATTTATTCTGTTATTTAGGAAACGAAAATCTTCAGTCTTTGATAAGATCTATGTGTTTCTTAATCACAATCTTCCATCAAAAAATCGTTTGCGATCCTTAATGTTTTGTGATTTTCTCCAATTTCGTCTATTTTCGTCACCCTCGTCACCCTTCCTGTTGTCGTACTCGATGACGTAATTATAAAGAAAAACATTACTAATCGACCTTGAATTTGTTTCATGAAGGAAGTATGAAGATCTGGAAGTTTACGGAAATGAACATTTCAAAATTGTTCTCTTCCTAAAATAATATTTTTTCTTTGAAGAAATTAGTCTAAAAATCATAAATTTCACCCAAACTCATTTTCGTCACCCAATTGGTGTTACATAAGATATATAAATGTAATAAGAATTCGAGGTGATTACGTAATACATGGGTGATGAATTTCTCACAAAGTATACACATATATTGCCTGGAGTACTTTATTTGCTGAAAATATCAATCACACTTCGATATAAACTTGCAAACGTGAATGCATTAAAATGAAATAATGTCCTGTTTTTTCTTCGACATCGCAGAAAACTGCAATTTCGTCACCCGAACCAGCGATAATTCCTTGCAATGTTACGTAACATACCAACATACAGCGAAGACGTTCTTTAAGCCTGCACTTGCTCTGAGTATACCGTCTTACCAAGGACAGTATATTAAAAATGTTGCATTTGGATTTTTGTTTGATTTATTTCATTTGTTTCTCAAAATTGAAATTGATTTTCGTGAAAAAAACAAGTAAAATTTAGATTTTCGTCAACACAATTATGAAGAACATATATTGATGTAATAATAATTGCCTTTAGTGTAGCCGTTATGTTTTGGTGGGTGTGATAATACTCAAAATATTGTGGAAATAACTGATAGTGCTGTGACAAAACTATCCAATGACTTGGAGCAAATTATTCATTTGAAACTAAAATTGTCTTTAAAAGAAAAAGAGAAAATATTGTTATTATCATTTCGTCACCCTCTAGCTGTTATTAAATTGAAGAGCTATCGTTAAATATTACCTTTGATGACGTAATACTACGTCACTAACCCTCATTTATATGCAATAAGGCACGGCGTGAAAGCATTGTATGTGCATGATGTCAGCCAATTTCCCAATCGGAATAAACATTTTAGGTATTCACACAATTTCTTAAAAACGTGGTGAAAATAATTCGGCAATTAACAAACTTGTCAGTGTTTTCACATATTCAAACCATTTCTGTGAAAGTTTATCAGCAAGTCCCCAATATACAATACTTTCATTGAATTAAGTTCATACAACAGGGACTACTAAAGAACAGTCGGAATAAAATGGAGAAAGGTGTTTCTAAAATGGGTTAAAAACAATCGAACGTCCTAAAAAAATGAAAAGCATTCTGTGATTCTCTGCGCAATCACTTTCGTTGACCATATGCCCTTTTAAAAAGATTTGGTTACGCCACAAGCATAATCAGCGAAGCAATGTAGCACGCTTTGATGTGATATATATCCCATTTGGTTAAATTCCAGCTTTCAATTAGTGGCGCATTTTTATGACCCCGCTTTTTGGAAAATGTTTAGAATTGACGTTTTCACACTTCATGCAAAATTGAGAATTAATGGAAGCGAACTACGCCGTGACCGAGTACGGACTCGGACGGCGTTCCTTCCCCTACTCACAGCAGGCATCCAACTACTCGCTTGGGGTTAATGCATCTTTCTTAATATATCTTGACGCATGACCACTGACTAATGGCTAACCTACAATGTTTGCCAAAAGCATTAAAACAAAATGCCTCTGTTTTGCCTCAATTTAGGAAAAGAAATATTGAAATCTAAACAGCCGAGTTTGATAAACGCCAGTGGGGACCGAAAGTGAATTTGTTAACACCATGCACTTATGTTGACTTGACGGTTTAACGATGGACGGACGACATGCGCACATATGTTGCCCTTGTGGATTACGCCTGGTCATTGATATTAAATACAAGTAGAAGGGGTTTTGGCGCGCAGCGTAAGAAGCCAATATGTTATTGCTTCGAAGATTATATATTCGGCAAATTGTTGATGAAAGGATAACAGAAGAAATGGCAAGTGTCGGGACAGGGTGGAACGCAGGTCGAGGAAAGGGAACGACGTGGAATGGGTAGCGGTGGGGTGAAATTATAAGACGAAGGATTCATTTCTGAGATTTGAATGAAGCACCTGCTGATGTATAGCGCTGGTTAAGGCGAACGAGAAGACATCAGCAAAATGAAATCAAGTTCATTCGTAACAGGTGGCACTTTCTTTGACCGACATGGGGTCAATGTAGCCCCCATCGCCGGCCTCCGATCATCCCCCGAAAGACATTGACTATACCCCCTTCATCCTAACCCCATCGGGCATGCCGCGCTTAGGGCTAGCCCCAATCTATAGACACCCTCCCGATAAATTGTGTATGTTTAACTGCATAGATGTGCACCTGGGGAGGGGAGTGGCTTGGAAATGGAAAGGCGAGGGAAAGGAGACGCAAAGGAGTCGGGCAGGGCGGGCAGCTGGCACGCACGAAGTCTTCGTCTCTTAGCCCCCTACCACTAACAATGTCCTCTCGACTAACAGGTCCGTACATCAGCCTTTCCCTTCCACTTACTCCCTTATACTATTGTCCCTTGACAATGTATGCACAGTTCGTGATGGCGAAGTCTGCCCCATTAAAACACACTTTTCCATTGGTCTAGGTTTCCTCTAAGCCTTTGAAGTAAACAGAGAGAGAAACAGAAGGCTCCTTTGTTAGAGGAGTAAAGCCAGTGGAGACACACGGCAGATCGAGAGAAGGAGGCGAGCCGGCTGTCCGCCACCCGTACCGGCCTCCACTCGCATTGTTACCACACTTGACACACTTGAATTGAAAAACATCGGTGCCAAAAAGTCTTCCTCATCACCTGCTAGCGAGCTAATCATTATTATACCTCCAATCCGCGGTAGCTCTAACTAATGACACTCTGCAGTGATTGGCTGGTGAAGGACCGGGCGAGGAGCGGGGGAAGGAGGCTTTCATGTCTCGTTCTTGCACGGAGGCAGCATCTCCTTCCCCGTCACTGACAATGAACTACGATTAGAACAAAGAGCGAGAGAGTCTTGCCACTTTTTTTCCTACGCCAATCACATATTTTTAAAAGCAGATGTTTCATGAAAAATGCAAATAAATGAATCTTACACCCTCTTTAGAGCTTCCTTACAAAGTTTCAGCGAATCATATCGCGGGGTTGAGATAGGATGAGTGAATCTTCGACCCCATCACAAGTTGACTCACTCGTCGAATGAATATTCAAATGAGGTACGCGGTAGGGGCAGAGGGCGTAATTATCATAAATGATACTCGGCATGAACTCTTCAAACGAGACTCAAGTGTGAGGTGCATCGCTCGTCACAGGTGCATGACATCTTATCATCAGTCGTCGGCGTGGCGCGGTCTTTTTCGACATACAGTGAATACAAGACCATCCCACCCCGTTGCTAGGCGCGTGTTATAGGCAAACAATCCAAGCCCAGACACGTTTCTTTACTTTTCCAGCTTTGACAAAGTCCAAAGTATTATCGCCCCCACCTGCCTTGCCTATTCCAGTCACAGGTGTCGCGACGCAGAACGCGCGCCGCAAAAAACTTTGGTTGCGCCCTCCCTGCCGAGAACTTTTCGTCACCCTACCGCCGTTTCCTATACAAAACACGCCCCTTTTATTAAAACATCATATTTAGCAAGCCTACATATCATACTATACGTAGGGAGGGTATCAGAAACAAGGCGCAAAAGACACGCGAATCGTAGAAGGAAATTTCGAAGAGCGCGAAGCAAAAACTTCGCTCAAAGACGCAACAAAATTGCCTGCTCGCGCCGCGAAAAGCCGAAATGCTGCACGCAGTCAACACTGAGAGTTTGTATTGTCCTCTCTGGGATAACAAAAGTGTACATTATGAGCGCACAACTGACCAGACTAGGGCAATCGGCACTCGAAACCACCTTAACTGTCTGTCAACTTTTGCTGGGCGTTTTCTCGCTATTTTCGCTGTGCCTTTTCGCAATTATACTCCAATTTATTGCTGTAAATATCATTTCCTCCGATTTTACCATTGTGTATTGTTCACTTTCTATTGTTTCGTACACACACAGAGTGATATATGAGTAAATGGAGTAGTATCTTATAATGCGATCCTACCATAGGCGTGCAATTATCGGTACTCTATGTTGACTTTATCGCACGCAATAATGCCTCGTTGCAAGAGTCGCACTCTCCTTTTCTTAATATTTTCCCTTAAAAACTTATCAAAACAATCCCCTTTATCAAAATATAATGCTACCTTTATCCGCCTTAACTGAAAAATAAATAGCCAAGTTGAAAATGCGTTGTTCGGAGAGAAAAGACTGCGTTAAAACATACACATTGACTATTTCAATATTCTGTTTTGGGGGCTATAATGCCTCGTAGACGTGCATTCTTTACGACGAGTGTTACGTTCTTTCTTCAGTTTCGCTAAAACAACATTATTTTAGGATGCTTCGGATTTCTTTTCAATCGACCATCCTGTGAGTTTCAGAATGAAACTTCGCCCAAAACCTCCAGCTATATGAGCTCAATTTTGTACTTTGTAGTAATCATCGATCGCGTTAATCAGTGACATAATAAATGAAAGTTTGTTCATTCTTTTGTCATAAATACATCAACACCATGTAGCATTTACCTACAGTGTTTTGTTACTTAGCAGGTCCAGATTAATATGAGCAAGCAAAATGATCCTCGCAAATGTAAAATATTTGTGATTGAAATATCAAAGAAATGTGTAGATTCACATATCTTAACAGGCCTGCTCAATTAGAATCCATAGTAAATTATGAATGTAAACATCAAGTAAAATAAGTGCGGTGAAAACGATGAGTAATAGTTTTGTTACAAGACCAAGAAGATAAAAACAATAATTTCCCTATGAAATACGCTTCGCAATCAGGCTATTTAGTTTACCCCCACATTGAATCATGTTTCTTTTTTCATTTCTATTTAGATAAAAAAAGAATAACTATAAAACACTTTCAACTAATGACTGAAGTGGAGGCACCTCGCAATTGTAATGAATTGCCCCAATACATCCAAGCACAATTTCATGCAAAAGATGAAAATTGTATTACTGACACACTCCATAATTATGCACGTAAGATAAAAGAAAAGCGTAACACAAATATCTAAAACTTTCGCATCTTTTTAAAATCAATTTTAGAATTACCTATACCAGATCCATGCGTACGGCACTAATGTTTGTAATGGGTTGTAAATATGAAAGAGGAGTTCCAATTGGCCCCCTGGTCAGTATTGTGAACAATGTACGCATGCAACAATGTTTTTCATTGGTCATTTGCCTTGAATGATCGATTGCAAATTTGTGTCATCTTACTCTTGTAGACAGGAATTTTCGTGGTCCACTCCTTGCCACCATTCATCGATTTGATTTCATAGTCGAGAACCTACAGCATCAGCTTTAGCTATAGAGTGTTATGGAAAAGGTGTTTGGTACCGCAAAATCGTAAAATAGCTTTTAAACGGATATACTGAAGCTTTTCGACAGGCACTCATCGGCGTAAAGTCGCATGAATGACCATTTCGGGTCCGTTGCAGAAAGAGTTGCGTCTAAACGCAAGTCGAAAATCAATCGTAAGTCCCAAATGCGCGCTGTTGATTGGTTGAAAATCAAGTTGCGCATGATTTTTTAGAGTTGCAATTGATTGCACCTCTTTCTGCAATGAGCCCCAGAAAGCTATTATATATTGCTTTGCTCGAGCGTTCTGATCATTCATGCTATTTTACTTCGATGAGTCTGTTTTTAAGATTATTTTACGAGAGTGGTAAAAACATACAAAAGGAGAAAATACACTTTTATTGGAACTGACTGATTTTACATTACCACCATTCCACTCATTCACATGTTACAATCAGCGCCAATTAAGTTGGTATGGTCTTGATTCGTCACATTACAGCCACATTTACTTCTTTTATTAGTAGTGGATGAAGTAATTTTGCACGTGAGGGTATTTTTACCCACATGAAATAATCTTGCAGCACTTTTTAAATGATTATCACGGATAGGATTATGATCCCGTAGAGATATCAAGCCCTATTGAAGAAATACTTTAAAACCCTATATTAATCATGTTCATTGTAAGATTTTGCTGTATTTAGGCAATTTATGCTCTTTTATGAATTAAGAGTTTGTTACGTGAAAGAGACGAGTTTTAATCACAAGAACTGTTCAAGAGTGTTCCTGCCCGCAGCAAGAAGTCAGCCCTTTTGACAGGAAAGGAGGTTATGAACATGGCGTTATCCCTCATAGCCTCCAGCACTGCCTCCCTCTTGCGGTGGATTTTAGTTAATCTCTTCGTCATTATTTTGTTCGGCAGCAGACCGCGGAGGGAGGGAGGGTGGGGGAGAGAGGGGGAATTACGGGTAAGGCTATTAAAAACCGCAAAATATTAAAGAACTATGGCAGCGGTCCAATTTCGGTGTATAGCTCTATTCAAGAACGAAAACCACAAAACTTGTTCTTTTGTTGTTGATCGCTTTTATAGACTTTATTTGGCTAGTGAGGAATTTTAAAATCCTTCTTTATTAATGTCTATGTATTAACGTTTTCCTTTAAACAACTTTCTTCTCTCGTTGGAAAGATGCTCCCCCTCTCCCTTTACCCCCTCCATAATTCCCTCTCCAATAGTCTCCCCCATCTTTTCCACTCTCTCTTGCTCAACTCTCTTCGTCCTTCCCATTCCCTCCTATATAATCTCTTATTCGTGCATATAAACATGAATTAAACTTGATTGACTGTGATCTTCTAACCAAAATTATCAACTCGTTATTATTTACAACAGAAAATATTTACAATCGTCGACTTGGTCCGACTGGAAATGAAGAATTTCCATCACCCCCGCCGCCACCCATGTCCTTTGACCTACTGTGTTAATGGCCCGATATTCCTTAACAAAAAGGGACAGGGTCACTCATGGGGTGAAAGTTGAATAGTGAACACGTCACAAACAAAAGCCTCTCACTGGGCAACGTCGAGAGTCACTCAGCTCATGACGGAAAACGGGGGAAAAAAATTATGGGCGGCCATAAGTGCCAAAATTACCGATTTGAGAAATATATATGTACCGTTGAAAATAAACTAAAATGCAGAAATATATCTAAAAATAAAGAAATTTTTAAAATAATTAAGATAACAAAAAATAGAAATTCACAGAATCAAACATTAGTGCAGAAATAAGGACAAACACAAAAACAAGACAATCGCAAAGAATAATAAATGATAAAAAAATACGTAGATAACCATATAATTGAACACAATCACAGAAATATAGGTTCATGCAGGAATAGAGAAAGACTGAGAAATGTAAAGACATTCATAGAATTAAATACAACTTCAGAAATATAGACAACCGCAGAATTGAAAAGAAAACTACAGGAATAATAGAGACCACAGAAATAAAGACATTTTCAAAAATATAGACAGCCAGAGAATTGTAGACAACCTAATAAATATAGACAATCTCAGAATTTAAGAAAACTTCAGAAACATAAACAACAGAAATATAGACAACCTCAGAACACAAAAACTTCAGAAACATAAACAACAACAGAAATAGAGGCAACCTCAGAAATACAGACAACCGCAAAATTAAACAAAACGACTGAATTATAGTCCATCGCAAATAGCGCTACCTCGTCGAAAACAGAGACTGCAGAAATTCTGGAGAGCACAGAAATTCTGTAGAGCTGAGAAATAAAAGTACAGCACGTCAAACATACTGGAAATGAGAGGGCAATAGAGGGCGTACTACCACCACGCACGTGTATGATGCATGCATGCGACGAGTGCGATCGAGCATGTGCTATGGTTTTCATCGTTACCGGTATTTTGTATTACATTATCCCACTTGTTTTGGGATTTAATTTCAACCTCTATGGTTGATTACGTTTGTTGGGCCTGAACTTGGTAAAGAGGACTTCGTGAAACAGCGGACAAGTAGCTCACTATCTCCGATTCAGTCAAGAAGTTAGACTTATAACGGTGTTGAGAAACGGGCCCCATGATGTCTAATCTACGATGACCGGCGTGAAGTTGGTTGGATATTCGATATTCGATATTCAAACTGTGAAGTTGGTTGGATATTCAGGTTCGATATTCAAACGCGTGTGAAGTTGGACAGATATTCAATATTCGATATTAAAAAATTAGGGGTTTTGAAAGCTAGCTAGGGGGTTTAAAAGGTGGAACACGTCTCGGGCAACCATAAAATAGCTGGCTTGCCCTAATACGAGGATTTTTTAGGGGACAAAAGTCAGTGAATAAAAGGGTTGGAAATTTCTAATTTAATTTTTTTTTTCAAGGGGCCCCCAGGGATATCCCGACGGCCTAGCCAGGGTAACCACCTATCCTAACTTGTAGAACTCGATTCGGGTAACAAGATAAACACCTGCTTGACCCGGCGCATGTACATTAAGGGGGCTCAAATTAAGAAAATTAAAGGGAATAAAGGGCTAGTTAGACCATTTTTTAATTAAAAAAAGTATTTTTTCAAGGGGTCCCCAGGGATATCCCGACGGCCTAGCCAGGGCAACCACCTATCCTAACTTGTAGAACTCGATTCGGGTAACACGATAAACACCTGCTTGACCCGGCGCATGTACATTAAGGGGGCTCAAATTAACAAAATTAAAGTGAATAAAGGGCTATTTAGACCATTTTTTAATTTAAAAAAGTATTTTTTTCAAGGGGCCCCCAGGGATATCCCGACGGCCTAGGCAGGGTAACCACCTATCCTAACTTGTAGAACTCGATTCAGGTAACAAGATAAACACCTGCTTGACCCGGCGCATGTACATTAAGGGGGCTCAAATTAAGAAAATTAAAGGGAATAAAGGGCTATTTAGACCATTTTTTAATTTAAAAAAGTATTTTTTTCAAGGGGCCCCCAGGGATATCCCGACGGCCTAGCCAGGGTAACCACCTATCCTAACTTGTAGAACTCGATTCGGGTAACAAGATAAACACCTGCTTGACCCGGCGCATGTACATTAAGGGGCTCAAATTAACAAAATTAAAGGGAATAAAGGGCTATTTAGACCATTTTTTAATTAAAAAAAGTATTTTTTCAAGGGGCCCCCAGGGATATCCCGACGGCCTAGCCAGGGTAACCACCTATCCTAACTTGTAGAACTCGATTCGGGTAACAAGATAAACACCTGCTTGACCCGGCGCATGTACATTAAGGGGGCTCAAATTAAGAAAATTAAAGGGAATAAAGGGCTATTTAGACCATTTTTTAATTTAAAAAAGTATTTTTTTCAAGGGGCCCCCAGGGATATCCCGACGGCCTAGCCAGGGTAACCACCTATCCTAACTTGTAGAACTCGATTCGGGTAACAAGATAAACACCTGCTTGACCCGGCGCATGTACATTAAGGGGCTCAAATTAACAAAATTAAAGGGAATAAAGGGCTATTTAGACCATTTTTTAATTAAAAAAAGTATTTTTTCAAGGGGCCCCCAGGGATATCCCGACGGCCTAGCCAGGGTAACCACCTATCCTAACTTGTAGAACTCGATTCGGGTAACACGATAAACACCTGCTTGACCCGGCGCATGTACATTAAGGGGGCTCAAATTAACAAAATTAAAGTGAATAAAGGGCTATTTAGACCATTTTTTAATTTAAAAAAGTATTTTTTTCCAGGGGGCCCCCAGGGATATCCCGACGGCCTAGGCAGGGTAACCACCTATCCTAACTTGTAGAACTCGATTCGGGTAACACGATAAACACCTGCTTGACCTGGCGCATGTACATTAAGGGGGCTCAAATTAACAAAATTAAAGGGAATAAAGGGCTATTTAGACAGTTTTTTAATTAAAAAAAGTATTTTTTTTCAAGGGGCCCCCAGGGATATCCCGACGGCCTAGCCAGGGTAACCACCTATCCTAACTTGTAGAACTCGATTCGGGTAACAAGATAAACACCTGCTTGACCAGGCGCACGCACATTTAGGGGCAACTCGGTAAAGCATCTCATCAGCAGATTTTATTCATTAATGACACTCAGTCCTAATTCCTCCGCCACTAACATAGTTCCGAAAACCGAGTGATACATGTATTTTGTTTTATTCGCACAAAGTTTGTTGAGTTGTTAACCATATTTTTCTTCTCGAATCAGTCTAATCATTATACATACTTACTTTTTTGTAATCAGATTACAAAGTAAGAAAAATGAGAATGGGTTGGGTCGAATGATTATCTTTAGCCTTTTGTTGTAGATCGGCTGTCTCTGCATGCTCTTGCAGAAAATAGGCATACCGAAAAAATATGGGGCCGTATATCGATACAAAACGTCTTGTTGAAAATATGAGTTTAACGTTCTTCTAATCTTCAAATAATTCTCAGGAAACATTTTCTATGGCACGTGTAGCCTTCAATTCAATTAATCAACAAGGACGGAGTTATACCCCTAAAAAATAATTGTATTATGAATTAACATGTCTCTTTTATACGATATCGCGTGACTAATTATTGATTGATTGATCGGCTAAATTGCCAATGCGACCATCACATAATTTGAATTTATATTTAAAATCTTTTTAAAAGGCCAAGATTTTCTAGCTCGCTTCGCTCGCTGGTGACTTATACAAATTTTCCACTTTTGCTATGTTTTGCTGCTTTAATATATTTCGTTTATTATCCGCACTGAACTGCTTTGAACTTAAAGGGATAGTCCGGGGTGAAAATATTTATATTTTGATACATAGAGTGGTATTCACTGAGCAAAATGCCAAAAATTTCATTAAAATCGGAAAACAAATACTAAAGTATTTGTTATTAATTTACCCAAGCCAAATTCTAACAATTGTAAAAGGACATTTTTCTATCGGGGATATCAATTTATAATCGATTGCTCAATGAAATTCATAATGTACCAACTTTAAGTTGCTTTCATACTCTATTATGATTATTTAGATTGAGCATTTGTATTTTTACTTCTTTCTTTTTGTTTTCATAGTTTTAGTAAGTTTTTTTTGAACACTTTTCTGTCAATGTACTTTACTTGGAAATGTTTTTCTTTTAGTATTTTTATTGGTGTATATTACTTTGTTTGGTAAATGTAGGACCCCAAGGAAGAACAGCAGTATTTTGCAAATACAGCTGAATTGGGCGATCCTCCGTTATTGTATCTATATTGTTATGAAATAAAACAAACAAACAAGTTTAAAGTTTAGCAATATTTTGTGAAAACAATCATCATGAATATTTATTAGATGGGCTGTGGATGTTACATCTCAACTTTCATTTTTCTTAACGTGTTAATACATAATTTTTTTCCCCGTTATTTCATACTTGTGTGAATAATGTCTCCCTTATAGTGAAATAAGTTGCAGCAATAAAATAATATCAAATAATCAAATAATAAAAAATGGTCTAAATAGCCCTTTATTCCCTTTAATTTTGTTAATTTGAGCCCCCTTAATGTACATGCGCCGGGTCAAGCAGGTGTTTATCTTGTTACCCGAATCGAGTTCTACAAGTTAGGATAGGTGGTTACCCTGGCTAGGCCGTCGGGATATCCCTTGGGGCCCCTTGAAAAAAATACTTTTTTTAATTAAAAAATGGTCTAAATAGCCCTTTATTCACTTTAATTTTGTTAATTTGAGCCCCCTTAATGTACATGCGCCGGGTCAAGCAGGTGTTTATCTTGTTACCCGAATCGAGTTCTACAAGTTAGGATAGGTGGTTACCCTGGCTAGGCCGTCGGGATATCCCTGGGGCCCCTTGAAAAAAATACTTTTTTAAATTAAAAAATGGTCTAAATAGCCCTTTATTCCCTTTAATTTTGTTAATTTGAGCCCCCTTAATGTACATGCGCCGGGTCAAGCAGGTGTTTATCGTGTTACCCGAATCGAGTTCTACAAGTTAGGATAGGTGGTTGCCCTGGCTAGGCCGTCGGGATATCCCTGGGGACCCCTTGAAAAAATACTTTTTTTAATTAAAAAATGGTCTAAATAGCCCTTTATTCCCTTTAATTTTCTTAATTTGAGCCCCCTTAATGTACATGCGCCGGGTCAAGCAGGTGTTTATCTTGTTACCCGAATCGAGTTCTACAAGTTAGGATAGGTGGTTACCCTGGCTAGGCCGTCGGGATATCCCTGGGGGCCCCTTGAAAAAAAAAATTAAATTAGAAATTTCCAACCCTTTTATTCACTGACTTTTGTCCCCTAAAAAATCCTCGTATTAGGGCAAGCCAGCTATTTTATGGTTGCCCGAGACGTGTTCCACCTTTTAAACCCCTAGCTAGCTTTCAAAACCCCTAATTTTTTAATATCGAATATTGAATATCTGTCCAACTTCACACGCGTTTGAATATCGAACCTGAATATCCAACCAACTTCACAGTTTGAATATCGAATATCGAATATCCAACCAACTTCACGCCGGTCATCGTAGATTAGACATCATGGGGCCCGTTTCTCAACACCGTTATAAGTCTAACTTCTTGACTGAATCGGAGATAGTGAGCTACTTGTCCGCTGTTTCACGAAGTCCTCTTTACCAAGTTCAGGCCCAACAAACGTAATCAACCATAGAGGTTGAAATTAAATCCCAAAACAAGTGGGATAATGTAATACAAAATACCGGTAACGATGAAAACCATAGCACATGCTCGATCGCACTCGTCGCATGCATGCATCATACACGTGCGTGGTGGTAGTACGCCCTCTATTGCCCTCTCATTTCCAGTATGTTTGACGTGCTGTACTTTTCAGTCAGTCCGCAGCCCGTCCGAAAGTGCTCTATTTTATTCAGCGGTATGCATAGCCGTCCGTGGTTATGCATACGTAATGAGCTGTGAAGACTAACTTTCCGATCGGTGTTTTTTGCTCTTAGAATCGTTCATTCCTCACAAAATTGGTCTTATTTTATAGATAAGGCTTTGAAATATCTGATCATTTGAATAAAATGCACATTTGACGTATTTTGAAGACCGATATTTAGCTTAGAAAAAAGGATTTTTTTCAAGAAATATGTGTGAATAAGCGGAGCGTATTTTTGCATAGAAATCACACTTGCGTCAAATTGATATTATAATCAATGTAAAGCGTAGACATTCTTCTTTACGACTAAAAAAAAATCATGAAATTTCATGATGTAGCAAAGTCAGGAACCACAAAAAACCACGGCAATGTCCATCGCAAAATGATTGGAATTGCAGTACAATTGCCGACGCGTTCTGATTGGTCAACAGCGTCGCACAGACTTACAACATCTTATATAGCATTAAAAACCCGGAAGTGGTACGATAGCGGTCTGTGGCGACTTGCGTAGGCACTATGTCTAACGAGTGCAGGGACCCTGGTTCGAATCCGAACGACGGAGTGTTTTTTTATTTCGTGGGGGGAGGGGGAATATATTTTGGCTTTTTCTTTAAATCATATTCCTCCCCGTTCCTACCCAGCTTTATTCTCTTTTTTTACTTTCATGTGAATTTCTATTTAGGGCTGCATTATTAAATCATGGTCATGGAGCTATGAATAAATCTACTTAATCACCTCTGATTTTCAGGTTCTTGATTACACTTATTTGGGCAGAGGTGGGAAGGGAAGTGAGTTAAAGGTCAAGTGCACATCAACAAAAAATTCTTTGAATAGAGAAATTTCCCTTTTTTAACACAAAACAGTTATATACACAAAACAATGGTATGCAAATAGAGTTGATTATGTCATTCACATCACATTACTTTCTAAATTTTGGTTGCATTTTATTATATCAATTTTAGCAAATTTGTTATAAAAACTCTTCAAGTCACAATAGATTACATTCATGGAAACTACAAATGTTAATGGAGGAATTAAAATCTCTCAAAATTTGTCAAAGAAAATGAGAAAATCAAAATAAAACATACATGTCATGAACAGGTATCAAACAAAAAAAATACACAAGAAATTAGAGTGTGTGTGACATAATCAGTTCTGTAATTTGCACCTTGACCAAGATGAGCATATAATTGTTTAATGAAATTAGGCAAATTTCTAAATGTCAAAATTATAATTTTTTAAATTTTGAATCATAATGTTTATTAAATTTTCTGCAATACTTTATCTTTCTTTAAATTCAAATTACTTTTTTGTTGGGGTGGACCTCTCCTTTACATGGAATGTAGGGAATGCACATTAATATCTATCCACGAACAAATTTGTCTTAAAGTGTGCAAATCAGTAATTGGACGCATGTTCACTTTCCTTTCATCCAGGCCACTCCCTCACATCCACCAGGTTTACAGTCTTACAACAAAAATGATGAATTAATCATAATAACATCACACCATAGCTCCATGATCACACAACATTCACACAGTGCTTCGCAACAAATATTTCCCTTCTGTTCACTTCACACATGCAATAATTACTGTGGAAAACAAAAACAAAGCGTAACCACATTCGAATACCGTTTAAAAGGACAAATATATTATAACTTTTGAGAAAAAAATTGTGAACATACATAAACACTTAACCTTCAGCACATTGGATAACATTAACAGAGTTGCTTGAGAACAAAATATAATTATGGGGCATTGCAAGAAACTTATGTTCAATTGCAAATCAACTACATGTTTGTGTTTAAGCAAAGGACTTACCCTTGATTTTGGAATGTGTGAATGAGTAGAAAGTTTCTTGCAATGCACCATTAGTAACATTAAAACTGTTCTTTGGTTTTAAATTGTGTATTCTTATTTTTGTCAAGCTGTATTCCTGTCAAAGTCAGTATTCTTAGTCCTCTCCAAAACTGTGCTCGAATTTTCTTGTTTCCAATATCGATAAAGATCAATTTTCTGTTGTATCATTATCACTTCAAAATTTGCAAACGAAAAATGGCTTTGTCCAAATCAGTCCGACCAGTACATGATGGATCATCTCCCAGAATGAAGTAGCGAGCAGGGACCAGAGTCAGCAAGTGTGCAGATCTGAGTGTAGAAGAGACAAAAAAAAAGAGATAAATAGTCTAAATTACTAAATAATCATTCAAAGTACATGTATGATACATGTAAGAGAGACTATTTACACGTAGTACTGTACTGTCTGCGCTGCAACAGCCACATTTTTTTATTTGAACAAAATGGTTTATAAATACTACTGAGTACGGTTGTACCAAACTTTTTAGTTGACTTTAAATTGTTTATTTTCTATAGAGTAGACTGTCTAAAATAATCATTTCATTCTTAATCGCAGCCTGTGGCAAAAATCATCATGGGACTCAACTTCGACTAGGCCTAATTATTAAGAAAAAGGTTAACTTTTTTTGTCATAGGCCTAAATCAAGAAATATCTCAATCTATAAAAACTTGATGGAATTCGGAAACCTGATAATCATTAAATAAATTTTAGAAGACATCTACTTATTGAGCTTCGTTTATATTAAGTCTTAATTACAAATAAAAACAGGTCCACCGTCCACAGTCACATAAATAATGCGAGCCATCTGTCATCATTACAGAAGTTTCAACGTATGGGACCAAAGACGAAATCCTACCAACCCGCGACGAACGCAATTTTAGCATTATTTCGCGCCATCGTAGAGTGAACGCGAAGGTTACTTCGGGGTAAAACGTAAATTTCATGATTTTTAGGGTATCATTTTCTCTAAAATAAAAATATAAGGTGAGTTTGCGTCAAATTGGTTCTGACATATTTTGAACAGTGACTTTTCTTCTTTATAAAAAACCCCGATCGAAACAATTTGGTTATGTAGCAAAGTCAGGAACCAAAAGTGAAATTCCGACTACAAAATCGTAGTTAAAATATTACTAAAATAAGCATCAATTAAACAGGTAAAAATGGTAGGTTGAAAATGTCGAAATATGAAAAATTATATATCAAAATGTAGATGAAGGCCTTGAGAATAACTTACCACAATTCGTTTCGACGTAAACTGAAGTTAGCGACCAGTACAGAGCTATAACTTCAGCCCCTCCAAATCACTGGGAAAATCAAGCCAAATTGATCGCACGTTTTCCTTCGGAGACCGCTAGAGGGCCGCTGAATAAATCTTCGTGAATATGCTCATTATCGCGCGAGCTGCGGTCTGACTGTTTTATTTCTCAGCTCTACAGAATTTCTGTGCTCTCCAGAATTTCTGCAGTCTCTATTTTCGACGAGGTAGCGCTATTTGCGATGGACTATAATTCAGTCGTTTTGTTTAATTTTGCGGTTGTCTGTATTTCTGAGGTTGCCTCTATTTCTGTTGTTGTTTATGTTTCTGAAGTTTTTGTGTTCTGAGGTTGTCTATATTTCTGTTGTTTATGTTTCTGAAGTTTTCTTAAATTCTGAGATTGTCTATATTTATTAGGTTGTCTACAATTCTCTGGCTGTCTATATTTTTGAAAATGTCTTTATTTCTGTGGTCTCTATTATTCCTGTAGTTTTCTTTTCAATTCTGCGGTTGTCTATATTTCTGAAGTTGTATTTAATTCTATGAATGTCTTTACATTTCTCAGTCTTTCTCTATTCCTGCATGAACCTATATTTCTGTGATTGTGTTCAATTATATGGTTATCTACGTATTTTTTTATCATTTATTATTCTTTGCGATTGTCTTGTTTTTGTGTTTGTCCTTATTTCTGCACTAATGTTTGATTCTGTGAATTTCTATTTTTTGTTATCTTAATTATTTTAAAAATTTCTTTATTTTTAGATATATTTCTGCATTTTAGTTTATTTTCAACGGTACATATATATTTCTCAAATCGGTAATTTTGGCACTTATGGCCGCCCATAATGGATGAGTTGCTCGCTCGCGCGCGACAACAATATTTTGGTTCAGGTCGTGCGGATTGTTTAGGTGCATCAGGTCGATCTTTTGAAAGGTGTTAATATTGATTTTGCTTATTCATGTTAATTTGTACCGTTGTTATAAGGATGCATGAGGGAATGTTTAAAGGTGTGGAAATTCATTCAATGAATCCAGGAAGTTTTTGGAAGGGGTTTGTTTCATTAATATAGTGGAGGGGGGGGGGGGCATAAATATACAAGTGACCTGCAGGTGATGTCACAATAAAAGTGAACAATAATAATAATACTTATATACAAGAGATATTAAAGACCAATTCTTCTCTTGTTCAAAAGGATTTTAAAATTGTTTCCAGTCGGACCGTAGATCAAAACAGTTGGCTCTTTCTATGTATCGTGCCGTCTACAAACTTGCTCCTGATTATATTTGCAATACATTTTCCATTCGTAACACACCCTATAATACCAGATCTGGAAAACCCAATTAAGGTTAACGCATCCAAAGACGAATTATGGTAAAAGATGTTTTGTCTACCGGGGTGCCCAAATATGGAACTCTATTGAAAAGAAAATTCCCCCTTTTATCACTATATATTCCTTTAAAACACATCTTAAAATCATGCTCAACCCCCCTCGTCCTGATTATTGTTGTAAGCAACGCCTGCATCATTTTCGTCCTCATTTCAATCCCTTAGCCCCTGCTTGAGTTTAGGTTATCAAGTTATTTTTCTATTGTCTGCATTCTTTCGTTCTACTTTTAGTCCCCCTATATTTTGCTTTTATTATCACATTATTTCTTTTGTTTCTTTTGCCATTATTGTATGTTCTTGGGATTTATGTCATATGATTTCGTGCATTTGTCATTACCATGTTTGATTGTATACACTTTTATTTTTGTGTGTATGGACCCCTATGAAAAACAGCAATTGCTGATAGGGTGTTCCATCCCACGAGTGGTAAATAAATAAATTTAAAAAAATAAATTGTCTCATTTTCTATCCTTTATATATGCTTTCCCTCTTATTTCACTTGTTATAAAACTAAAGAGTAGCCTTTCCCTGTTCGCACCGACCCTGAACACAATAATACTCATAAAGTATTTAGTTAAACGCGGGAATATCATTACTATAGTGATACCTCATTTTAGAACAAGTTTGTGCAAAAGTTGACATTCGTAAGTTCACTAAATAATGCACATAAATAAGTTTTCTTCTTATTCGTCGCGCTAGGGAGACTGATCAGCAGTTAGCATAATGGAGACTGAATTAGTCATAAAAAGAATCATTTAGAATCGTCTAAGAATTCAGCCATTCCATGAAAATGATAAAAATATTCTAGCAGGTTAATTGGACTGTTTACTTTTCAAAATGGTCATTATATTCGACTTTCATCTCTGGTGAATGTAAATATTTGTCGGCTCCAAATAAAACTGAACATTATTTTTAACTATTATGTATATTTTCTCAAAAAATATCACTTTGTTCTTATGTTTGTATCTCTTTTTGTGTGTTATTTTCTGCTAAAGACGATAGCAATATGGTTGTCCGATGAATTGAACCGGTCCCATTTTCTTAGTGTTCTGTAGCCTAAATCTGGCCATTTTCCCGGTATATTAAAAATTCCATTGTCAAAACGTCATAAACCACCTGCAAAATTATTGGAAGTAATCGGGAACAACCGCCCAATATTTTCATGGTTAGCGGAAAGATACACACCAAATTGGCAAGTTAGGGTTCTCATCGACGTCAAAACATTTGCTCCAAAAATTGCCCCGGTTTGATGAAGAATAAAAAGCGAGGCATAACTTGCGGGCATTGTGAGTGAAAACATTCGGGGCGTGAGGGGCATTCATTCTCCCTTGATTGTGGTGCAAGAGTTTCCGATTTGAGAAATAATAGTCATAATTTTATTCTCGTTTAAAATGGTGGGGTTTGTTCATAATTTTGCAAAGGAAACACCCCCGGACAGGTGCCTATATATGTAGGACAGGTTCACACTGCAATAACAGTTATAACGAAATAACGAAAGGAAACCCTTTAAAGGTCAAATCCACCCCAGAAAATGTTGATTTGAATAAATAGAGAAAGCATCAAACGAGCATAACGCTGAAAATTTCATCAAAATCGGAAGTAAAATAAGAAAGTTATGGCATTTTGAAGTTTCGCTTATTTTTCACAAAACAGTGTTATGCATACTCAGTGACATGCAAATGAATCAGTCGATGATGTCCATCACTCACTATTTCTTTGTGTGTTTTTATTGTTTGAATAATAAAACATTCCATTTTTTAATAGAATATTTCATGTAATAAAATACAAAAGAAATAATGAGTGGATGACATCATCAGTTACATTTGCATACCGACCAGGATGTGCAAATGCATGCCGATTTGTGAAATTAAGTGCCAATTTAAAATGTCATAACTTTCTTATTTTTCATCCGATTTTAATGAAATTTTCAGTGTTATACTTATTTGACTTTTCTCTTTATATTCAAATCAACTATTTGTTGGGGTGGCAATTTTTGATCATCAAGGTTCATATGGTTGAATACAAAAACCGGTCCTTTACTATTATTTAGCTCTTTTGAAAATATTTTGAGCAATGCTGATGCACATCTACTGAATGAATCATTGTTGATGTGAATGAATGTCAAATGACGTTTCGCATAATTATATTCTGTTTCATATATACATGTAGTTATATCATTTCTACAGTTCATTTATCAAATCTGTCGAAAAAATTGTTTGTTTTTGTCTCCGAACCAGATAAAAATACAAAAAAGCAAATAATGTGATAAAATAAAACAAAATACATAACAAGCGGAGGATAGCCAAAATTATAGAAAAGTTAATAAAAATACCCCGTTCTCATCGGGGTGCTGATCATTCACTGAATAAGGAATGGTGGTGATAAAGCAGGGTCGGATACGGGGGGGTGGGGCGCTTTGTAAAAATACAATTTTGCCTGTTCTGTTAAAAATCACCATCCTTTTAATGAGAAGAAATATCTAATGTGTGTTTTAATTATTTTTGTCACAATGATTTGATTATTTTTCGTATTGTAGTGCATTTATTTCTTGTAGGGCATTTTCCATTACGATTATCAGATCTATTGATCCGATCGAGTCTTTTTTTTTAGGAATGAGCACAATTTGTTGTTTGTTTGTTATGATCTTTCTGGAGAAATCTACCCTCATCCAATTATGATATGTATCCGCTGATATGTCCACCAGTGATATTTTCAAAATTATTATTATAGGGGTCGAGACTTTCAAAATTGTTATAATGATAATAATACACAGCAAAAACTGTGGTGTTAACCGGTGTACATAGAGGACCACATCAGTTATTTTACACCGGTGTTAAATTGGTGGTGTTAGTTTTACACCCATAGGTGTGATTACAACACCTTTTGTTGTTACATTTACACTCTTTGGTGTTACGTTTAATCTCTAGAGTGTAATTTTAACACCTCAGGGTGTTGTCCTCTTTTAACACAAATTAGTGTCAGTTTTAACACCGCAGTTTTTACATTGTAAAACTCTATATCATTTTCATCAGCTTGCAAAACTATGAATATTCATAGTTTCACTTGACAGATTGATGTCAAAGAAAATTAAATTTCGTTTCTTTTTACAAATCCATATTCAAACTGATTTTTTTTATTTGAGACAGATACGAGGGGCTTGTATTTTTTAAATGTTTTATGTTATACATCCCTGCTCTTCCTTGCGCCCCTCTCTCTATCATCATCGATATTGTCTTCCTTTTCATCATCATTATCGCTATCACCACCACCACCACCACCCCTCCACCACCAACACCACCACCATCATCATCATCATCATTATCATCATCATCATCATTCATCATTATTGACATTGCCATCATCATCATCATCATCATCATCGTCATCATCATTGACATCGCCATTATCATCATCATCATCCTCATCATCATCATCATCATCGTCGTCATCATTCATCATCATTGACATCGCCATTATCATCATCATCATCCTCATCATCATCATCATCATTATCAATTCAGCACGTACACCTGTGAAAACGAGTTTAAGCCGTTCATTCACGACGCCATCTCCCGTCCATAATATGAATAACAATAACAATAATATTGCGCATGCGCAGTTCGTATATCGTAGAACATGATTATTTTCAACATGGCAGCCGGGTCCGCTGGGGAACCGGGACCTCCACCGTGCAAAGTCGGCGACATCGTTTCCTGTAAGACGTGTCTGGAGGCCAAAATTGAAGGAGAAGTGTTGGCTTATGATTCGAATAGTCGACTACTTGCTATAAGTATCCTTTTGAATGCAAAATATGTTGTTGAAGAGACACATGAGCACGATGAGTAGTGAAAGCCGGTATGACCACGGCCAACAACCACCACTCACTACTCGTGTGACTGTGTGCATGTGATTGTGAACTGACTACCGTACTGAGCTGAGTGGTGAGCAAGCCTCTAAGTCTAACTAGGCCTATGGCTGAGCGTTACACTACTGAGTACTGTACCCCTGTATGTGGCAGTGGCTGTGTCGGGATAGTATGATTGATGGTGATGTAGGCTATGGTATGGTAAGTGCCCCTGGTCTGCGCGTATCTGCATGATTTTCTAAACATGATGCTAAACACCACTCATTCAATGATTGAACAAGGTATGCTAAACACTGCTAAAAGTTAATTAAAAGAAGACACGAGACTACCAGTACCACAAACTTTCATAGCCAGTAGAATGTGACTAAAAAATGGTGGAAATATCCCGGGAAATATGGGCCTTAAATGTCATGAATTTCAAGCATTTCATGTGACATCCTCAAAATGTAGCCCTTTCATCAAAATCCCTGGCATGGCCCACCCATGGGTTCATATCGTCTCGCGAGTGAAGGATTATCAGTCATACGCACGCGACACACCACTACACTTCGAAAATACAGTGGGCTTTTGCCCACATAAAATATTTTGTTTAAATAAACATTCCACATCCTGCTATGACACTTACCGAATCATTTAGATCCTTCCGTGACTTCTTGAAGTTTCTTTCTAAAAATATGTATATTTTCTTGATCTTTAGTGAAGATTTTACGGAGATAGAAATCAGTCAGCGTTGATATCAATTTTCTCCTGAAGAGGGCGCGCGATTTATATTCATATCAAAGACACGACAAGGGAAAGAATAGGCACCTACACTATTTTACACGCATATCGACGCAAGGCATTACGCAAAGTCCGTGAAGTGTCCAATCTTTTCATTGTATAGACTTTGGTACACCGTATACGTATTATTGACGTTCGTCAAAGCTTGTACTGCTGGTTTCTTTCCAGGCACGTATATTATTTTCATTTTTTTTATCAGTCATCTTTTTAAATTAATGCAAATGAGTGTTATCATCACCAATAATAATCATTAATTATGTTTTTGAAGGCATTTCATTAATTGGTGCCCATAATTAGTAAATTAATCATGAGGATTGCGCATTCAAAGAATTTAGATACAGTTATAAAATTACCGAGGAGCTGAATCAAGGTTGTGAAATTATTAGCGCCACCAACGGGCTTCCTTGTATTTCCGTGGAAGAGACAAGCGAAGTCACTTTCGAGGCCGAGGTAAGCAAAATGTGCTTTTTTTTATCGGATTATTATTTTATTATTATTTTATATTAAAAAAACTCTTGCTACTTACCGGCAAGAGCCCCGGTGCGTAGCGAGAAGGAGCTTCGGCAAATATTACTTCAGCAATGAAGCGATGTTTGCCGACTACTTCGAAATCTAGGGTCAAACACAGTCTATTGTACGAGGTTAGTACATACTAACCTCGTACAATGTGTGAGTGGGCATGGCCCTGAATCATGTCTAAAGTGAATGGGTAACATGCGTAGCCAGGAGGCTCCTCGAGAATAAAAATCATTCAACTAAGTAACGTGTGCTTACTCTCCTCGGAGCCAGGCCTGGGGCAAGGGGTTGCCGGTTGGGCCCCATTCATGTGTGTACATGTACACTACGGTCAATTAATTAATTTTCGCCAGAGAGATTTCTACTTTCCCTGGAAAAGATCTAGCCTAAATCATGTAAATGGGCGAGAACGTCATTTCCAACATTATATATAGAATATTGATTCACTTGGGAATCCAGGAAAGGGGGAGGGGCAAGGCCAACCTTTGCCCACCCCCCCCCCCTTTTTGATAGGCATAATTAAAATTTGTAATGTAAGAATGCCATTTTGTTTTGTTTAAAAAAATTGTAAAAGGTGCAGAAGGAGCAATATGAAAGAGTCTGTACACACCTTTACGAGTGGCTGCTCAGTAGAACCAGAAGTATAACGTTCCGGACATCCGACCATTAAAGGTAAATGAAGCCTTTGGAACAAATAGGCTTGTGTCGAAACAGAAAAACCAAAGAATTAGAACAAAGAAAGTTTGAGGAAAATCGGACAAATAATGAGAAAGATATGAGCATTTGAATATTGCAATCACTAATGCTATGGAGATCCTCCCATTGGCAATGCAACAAGGATGTGTGATGTTACATGTGAACAACTTTCCCTTTGATGGACTATAAAATACCCTCAAAATGTCTCTTTGATTTTTCTTATTGTGATACAAACTCTTTGTCCATGATGTACCCTTTAAAAAGCTGTATTACATACCCTCCTATAGAAAGAACAAATGATCTACTGATAGATGTGATAAAATAGGCAATTTCAGTGAAATATGCTAAAGTAATGGGGAGAGTTGTTCACAAGTGACATCACACATCTTTGTCCCATTGTCAATTTGAGGATCTCCATAGCATTAGTGATCGCAATGTTCAAATGCTCATAACTTTCTCATTATTTGTCCGAATTATCTCAAACTTTCGTTGATCTGTTTCTTTGATTTTTCTGTTTCGACACAAGCCTATTTGTTTCACACAAACTATCTTGCTCCAAAGGTTTCATTCCCCTTTAATGTTGATGTCACTCAGACTTGCTCTAACTCTGTCTTTGCCACAGTTCTGATCTTGACTGAAATTAGCAATCAAAGTTAATGCTTGCACAGCTGGTAGAGTTTCTAAGGAATAGGGAATAAAATTTTATCGTTGTTTAGCTCTAATATTGCTAATGTGAACTATTTTTTCTGAAATTTTGTTTAAAAAAATTGTAAAACGTGCAGAAGGAGCAATGTGAAAGAGTGTGTACACACCTTTACGAGTGGCTGCTCAGACTGGTAGAACCAGAAGTATATAACTTTCTGAACGTCCAACCATTAAGAATCAAATTGTGGCAGGACTCCTCCATTGCCCATTCTTTAAAACTCTGTCAAGTCAAGTAATCATATAAAATCTAATACAGCTTTAGAATATTTTTGTATCTTCCTCTCCTTAATGACAAACTTCAACTTCAGAAAAACCGCCCACCTCCAGCGAAAAGAAGAGCTTGTGCGATATTTGCATTGTGAACCTCAACCTAGTGAGCGATTTCCAGATCAAGCATGAGAATGCCGAACCACCTCGGGAACCACCCTCTCTTGATGCCAACAAGGTAAATGTAATGATGCTGTATCTGTCACTTGTGGGCTGTTTCTTGATTCGTGGATGTCCACTCATTAATTTCTGTTCCGAGGGCCTAAATGGCTAGGCCTACACTTGATTTGATATCGCTAATAATTATATTGTGTTGAATACATTGGAATCATATCTCTTTGGACTATATGTACTATAAGATACAGATTAAATTTTACCCCCAAAATGATAAGATTTTTGCTAACCCACCCATACTTTCTCCACTCCCTGGGTAGCATTTCAGCAAAAATGCCCAAACTCAAATGCAAAGTGCACTACATTTGCTTGTGTAACCTGTTTAATATCACCTGGCAAAGTGTACATATTGTAGTTTAAAGCCTTGGCGGAGGAGTTGGTGTCGAGTTGGAATTAGAAGACTTGACCGTCTGATTTCCAGGCAAAATTCAGAATCACTACACCACAATGCTTCTCAATCTCAGTCTAATTTGTTAGGGCTGTATCACAAAATTTTCATGACAATTTGATACACACAACTTAAGAATGACTTGAAGTGCCATTGGTTGTTGTTGTTGTTTCCTTTGTTCGAATAAAGTAAGGCTTTAAACTCATATAAGTCTTTTTTTAATGATTAAATGAACCTCAAAATTTTTTTTATTGAAAACCCCCCCAGTACTTTGTTAAAGATTTTTTTGAAAAATGCCAGTGAAAAAAAATAAGAATGTTGATTTATGTCTGCTTGGTAAGGTCTACTGACATTGAAATCAAACTTTAGATACAGTATGTCTGAGTTGAATTTTTTTTTTTTAATACAAAAGCTTAAAACACTCTTAAACCTTTGACATCTCCATTGTTTTCATTGCAGCTGAAGAGACGAACGGATGAGAATATTTCTGAAAAGATGACGTTGATCCAGCTAAACAGTAAGGGGATTAGTAAGCAAGGAATACAACTATACCAAACAATTAAGAAGACGTGAGTTCCTTACATTGTTTTACTTCATTGTTGCATCACTTACAAGTATTGCCATATATTTGCATTGTCATTAATATGTATTTTATACCTGCATTCAAAGGGTTTAGAAGTTATACATTCTGGTTTTTACAGTGTCCCCATAAAAGCCCCTATAGATGAAAGATTGTTGAATCAAATATGATATCCAGTATTATTTTCATTCTCAGATGATTTACAGAACTCGGTCCATTTTATTTTCATTGGCCTTGCTTGCTTTGAATATTGTGACCAGCCTCCTCAAAACTAGCATCGAGTCAAAATGAATTTTGAGATTTTTATTGATTTTTAAAAAGCACACCCTTAGCTTTGAAATACTTTTCAAAAGAGATCAACAATAATGCACACAACAAGTACTTTATTGAAAGCAGAAGAAACTAAGCAAGAGCTTGAAAAATGAGGAGTTAACAATGTTTGAAGATAGGATTTGATTAAGCATTCATATTCACATGATGCAATCTCAGTGAAATTTAAAAAAAAAGTCTGTTTTGTAAAAAAAAAAAAATTGTATCTTGTTTTCTATTAAACTTATAACTTGAAGTATTGGCAGTATGTGAAAGAATAATTACTCTTTTATAGGATAAGCTATTTTTTGTCTCACCTGCGAAGCAAAGTGAGACTATAGGCGCCGCTTTTCCGACAGCGGCGGCGGCGTCAGCGTCAAATCTTAACCTGAGGTTAAGTTTTTGAAATGACGTCATAACTTAGAAAGTATATGGACCTAGTTAATAAAACTTGGCCATAAGGTTAATCAAGTATTACTGAACATCCTATTAGAGTTTCATGTCACATGACCAAGGTCAAAGGTCATTTAGGGTCAATGAACTTAGACCATGTTGGAGGAATCAACATCGAAATCTTTACCTGAGGTTAAGTTTTGAAATGTCATCATAACTTAGAAAATATATGGACCTAGTTCATGAAACTTGGACATAAGGTTAATCAAGTATCACTGAACATCCTGAATGAGTTTCACGTCACATGACCAAGGTCAAAGGTCATTTAGGGTCAATGAACTTTGGCCTAATTGGGGATATCTGTTGAATTCCCATTATAACTTTGAAAGTTTATGGATCTGATTCATGAAACTTGGACATAATAGTAATCAAGCATCACTGAAAATTTTGTGCAAGTTTCAGGTCTCATGATTAAGGTCAAAGGTCATTTAGGGTCAATGAACTTTGGCCGAATCGGGGGTATCTGTTGAATTACCATCATAACTTTGAATGTTTATTGGTCTAGTTCATTAAACTTGGACATTATAGTAATCAAGTATCACTGAACATCCTGTGCGCGTTTCAGGTCACATGACCAAGGTCAAAGGTCAATGAACTTTGGCCGAATTGGGTGTATCTGTTGAATTACCATCATAACTTTGAAAGTTTATGGATCTGATTCATGAAACTTGTACATAAGAGTAATCAAGTATCACTGAACATCCTGTTCGAGTTTCAGGTCACATGATCAAGGTCAAAGGTCATGTAAGGTCAATGAATTTTGGCCATGTTGGGGTTTTTCGTTGAATAACCATCATATCTCTGTAAGTTTATTGGTCTAGTTCATAAAAAGTGGACATAAGAGTAACCATGTATCACTTAACATCTTGTGCGAGTTAGAGTAGTATTCAAAGTCAGCACTGCTGCTATATTGAACCGCGTGATGCAGGTGAGACGGCCAGAGGCATTCCACTTGTTTCATTTAGAAGACCAAATTACTATTTGGCTATTTACAGAGCACATTCCCTGGCAACTTATTGTTGGTTTGGGGGTAGCTGGTCACCATTCATTTGGTAGAAAATTATTTTTAATGAAGCTTTTCAATGATGTAATAAAACATTTTCTATTGCATTAATGGATTGAAATCGTTTTGCAGTTTACGATGTCGATGGGTTGAGGATAAAATGATTGTCAATGATGATGTAACTGTTATACCACCATACACTGCTGCTTGCTGCTCTGGACCTGAAACTGCTGTCAATCATATCAAAAACATTGTAAGCATGCAAACTTCTTGTCTATTCTCTAATGTTAATTCATCTCGGTTGTCTATATACACTTTATTTCTGTTACTCGGGGGGGGGGGGGGGGGGGGGGGGGGGTTGGCACAAATCAAACTTTTTAATGTAAATATGCCGTTCTTACACAAGTGTGCCCCCCTTTTGCAAGTCACAGCAATTGGAATATGTTGTTCATTTACAAGTGAGGACTTTCTTTTGTTTTTTAATTTAATTTTTTGCTTGTCAAATTTCACATGGTCGAAATGTGCCCTCCCTCCCCCCTTTGGAAAATCCTGGATCCGCCCCTGATAGTGGTATTGATGAAGTAAGATTTTACAGGATCATTGGTTGATTGTGTGATTTGTTTAGATTATGTCTGAAGAGTTGGTTCTAAGACTCTCATCCCTGGACACTTACCCTGTGACAAGTACCCCTAGGATAACCACCCTGTAGCACCCTTTGACAACTACCACTTGGGCTGGTTTCCCTAGGAAGTAGTTCCAGGGTTAGGGTACTTTTTAAAGGGGTATTTGTCTGGGGATACACATCTTTCTGATTGGTTGTTCTCTGGATGTTTGTCTAGGATATGTGTCTGGATACAGTATAAGTCAATTAGAAGGAATACATTTGATGATTATCTGTTACATGTACATTGTCCCCAACTCCCAAGTTGTAATTGCTCACTGCCCCACCTACCAACTCAACTGTACTTGGGTTTTAATCATCTTCACCAATCACCATCATTATTATCATCATTACCTTCATTATCATCATCAGGATTTTTCTTTAATCTTTATTGCTATCATCATCATCATCATACATGTATTCGCCACCATCTTTATCTTCAAAATTACTATCATCATTTGCTCTGTGGGACAGCGGTTGCTGACAAATGTTTTCCAGTCACTGGGTTTGTCTCTTTAACTGTCCCTAAGATCGTCCTATCTTAAAGGTTTCTATCAATAGGTCCTGGCACCAAGTGCTCTATGGTTAGCAATGTATAATTTCCTGTACCAAGTCCAAACTGTAGTACATGTATGCAAGTTGTTTGAGTGTTTTGCTTTGCTTTCTCAGTGTGACCGAAGCAACGTTGCTGTCCCACATACTTGGTGAACTTTTACGCATTCTTTTGTTTCTCTTTCCAGATTGAAAAACACAACAGAGAGAAGAAGGGGACATTATGACACTAGACCTGACAGCATGACTCAACAGGAGAGGACAGACAGAGAGGGACAGGGCAAGCAGATAGGGCAAGTGGACCAACACTTAGAGGGAGTGAAGAGTCATTGGGGACTTGGACTACACCAGTGAACTTGAAAGCCAGGGGATGCGTGCGGCCATGCCAAGGCTGTTACTGCACATTGAAAGCAAGTGGGCAAGGTACAGTTCATGCTAGGACAATAAAGATGCTATGTAATGACCAAAGAAATAAAGGATCATTGTGTATGTCGAAGCAAGGTGCAGGTGCGACATCCATGAACACTTGATCCTGTATTCTAAACTCTACTTTAAGTTAAACCATGTTTTAAAGTTTGTATTCTCTACCCAAAACCTTCATTAGGATACTGTGCAAGTTAATTTTGACGTTTCCAGGGAATAACTTCACAAATTTCACAATCATCTGTGGGCCCCGTAACTCAAAGGCTAGCAAATAATCGCTAATTTGAAAGAGCAATTCTGATTGGTTGCCAGTCAGTCTATAGAGCAAAATGGGTATGCAACAATGATCAGAATAGGCCTATTCATTTAGCGAGTATTTGCTAACCTTTATGTTAAAGGCCCCTGGTTGAGAAAAGCTTTCAAGTATGTTCCGTACAGTCCTATGTAAAATTTTCTATGCAAAGAAAATTTTGTGTAGCAGTCATTAGAAAATATGGAGCAAGGTGTGATATGACATGAGGGCTCCGTAACGCAAAGATTAGCGATGAATAGCAAATATGAGAGAACACTTCTGATTCGTTCCTGGTCAGTATTTTGTGCCAAATGCACGTGTGTGATATTGATCTTGATTGGTCAGTAAATGTAGCGATTGATCTCTAACCTTTGTGTTACGTAGCCCAGGAAAGGTTATTCCCTGCATTTCAGTTACCTGATATAAAAGTGCTGTCAAATGTATGTGCTTCAAATTTACTTGAGATTGTCAAGAAAGTCTTATTTTGACATAAATTCCATGGTCTGAATGGAAAGTGTTACATCCACAGTGAACAGTATTAGCTGGTAGCCAGAACTACTCAGTCCCCAAATTCTTTCCCAGATTGCAACATTTTGATCATGTCCCCAAATGATATAGACCCACTAGAATGATGATCAATTGATCCTCTTTACTCGTTGGAAAATTCATACCATAAACATCTTACCTATGCACTAAGAATCTTTCAGTATGCTCTATATACATGTATTCCTGTTTGCCGTTTAAGATCTAATGGCTATCGTACTTATTACCAAACTCCAACAATACATTTAATTTGAAATGGAAAATATGCCAAGACTGATAACCTACAGTGTAATAGTCTATAATATATGCCTCTCGCTATAAGGTTAACCTCCTTTGAAGATTGGCCTACTGCGGCTTGAAGTTGACATGAATGGAATAAACAAATTCTTAATTAAAACTTTGAAAATTCCATCAAAATCAGTTTGAAAATGAGGAAGGTTTCACAAAAAAGTATTTAAAAAATATTGCAATACTTTTCGTGTGGGGAAGGTTCCTCTGATTTTGACGATAATTTCAGTGAAATTGTTCATTTTGCTCCATTTTATATCAAATTGTTACTAATTTCAGGCATTAGTAACTGTTTTAGACCTACCAGTTGAATTGGTGCAATCAATTATGAAATTAAAAACACCCATTTTGGCAAGTGTGAAAGGTCACTGAAGTCTCAATAGTGCCCATCAAGCCACGTGTACATCTGTCTGCCTAGCTCTGTGCTCCCTGACATCAAAACAATTTCTCTTCTGTGCTTTACATGTATACCAGACTTACACTGCAAAAACTCTGGTGTTGACTTAATGCCAGCCATTATGTCCACACCAGAGAAGTGTTAAAGCCAGTTCCCTTTTGGTCTAACACCAGATACATTGTAGGTGTTTATACAGCAACAATTAGTATTAAAACAGCATCGGTTTAATTTCAAACTGGTGTTGTTTCAATACTTCTCTGGTGTGGACATGTAAAGATTCTAGGCTGGTGTTAAATCAACACCAGAGTGTTTGCAGTGTACAGTCTTGTCCCTCCAAGTTTTCTGCCTGTCTTGTTGTGCTGTCAAGTGTCGTCCCATTTTCACCCTCTTTATTTTATTTTTTGTTCTCCCTATCCAACCTTAAAAAAAATCTCAGTGAAGATGAGAAGCATGCTTTTGATCTTGGCACCATTACACAAATTTTAGTAATTGATTGTAGAACAATTTTTTAGGATTGATTGCATTGACCACAACGTACAGTCAATTCAGAAAATTAGTTGTACAATTAGACTCTAAGATTTGTGTTACTGGACCCAGGACTTGATTTCTGAATCAATATGCAGTATTTCATAAATCTACAATCTACTTTGCATCCTCGTTGCATAAAATTTACTATTACAGTAACTTGGCCATCCAATGGTAACTACCGTGGCAACAATGCTAAGCAGCCCATCAAATTCAAGGACTCAATGAAAGTTACCATGATAGTTTCTTTTATGCAACAGGGCCTGATTGCGGCCAGTCCTGTTCTTAATTTCAGTGTCATGATATGAAAATGATTTTTTTTTCTTTTTCAATGTATTATTTTGTTGTTATTGGGCATGGATAACATGGACAAGAAATAGAACGGGATGAATTATTTTCATTCATACTTTTCCCATGAAAAGTCTGGTTTTCGGAGTCGAATAAATATTTCTTTTTTTAAATATTTCTTTGTCGGATGACTTGCATGCCTGCTCCCTGATAAGAGTGCGTACAACTTCATTGTTTCCATTTCTGCATTTATACTTTTGTATGTCAAGTAATAGAGTCAATTATCTCTTTTTTTTTTGGGGGGGAAGGGAGGTGGGAGTGGGTGGGGGTACAAAACCAACTGATGGGAAATTATAAATGTGATTTAAAAGCTCTTTAAATTTCATTGATTTTTTTTCTCCTTAAATCACTATTTTTCGTTATTGTCTGTGACAGGTATATTATTTTTGTTGTGTAATCCTGTTTTTTTCTTTGTTCTTGTTATTATTTGAAGAGAGGTGGGCAATTTTTCACTTGAACCTACCTCTGGGAAATGAGTTTAAAATATATTGTTTGAATTCCTCAATGTCATGACATTCTCTCTTCCACAAACTGATGTTACGAGGCATCAATCTTGTTCTGATTTGTCATTAAAAAAAAAGAGAAAAACATGCATAATTATTTTACCTTTGTCTGGAGTTGTTGCACGGCGAGAACAGAGAAAATGTAATGTCAAATGACCCTTCATGATGAAGAACAACCAAGAAGTCTTTGTCGAACCTTGATGAATCAAAATAGCAGTTTAGTCCTTGACTCTGGACAACAACATGAGAGCAATCCATTGTCTGCTCTGAATCTTGGGACAAAACTATTGTTCCGTTTCACCAATTTTCGACGAAGACCTCTCGGCTGTCTTTGTCATTTGATGAGGATTTTTAATGGGATTACTGTGTTCATAAATCCTCTGTACTGTACATTGCAGAGCAAATTTCCCTTAAATCTTTCAGAGAGAACCTCATGCTCGGTCATACCAATGAAATTGACTCCAAACCAAACATCACATATAATAACATAACTGCTTTAGTGTGAAGTTGTTTCGCTGATGTGACTAGCATTACTATGTGAAAATGATAAGTCTGGAGGTATTGATTGCACCAAGTTTGCTATGTGAGTAAACCGTGGTAGCACTTCTCATGATGTTCCCCAGGGAGTGGAGAAAATGGTTATTTCCTGATTGTAGGCGTATGTTGCAATATATGTATGAATGTATGAATTATAAGTGAGCAAGTGTATTAATTGTAAGTGAGAAAAGTGCTTAGTATCCTGGCAATGTATGTACATGTAAGCTAGGTAGCCCTTCTGGAAAATGCTCCTCAGGGAGTGGAGATAAACATGTTTTAGATAGTTCAGGCAGAGTAAGTCTGTGAGTGGTGCAGTGCAAAAATTGTATGCTTAGCAATTCAAGCCTTGTGGCCATCCAAGAAGGATCCCCATGGAGTGGAGGGGTGCATAGATTGTGTATGCTGACTGTATGTTTGGACTAGCTCTTGTGGATGGATTTTGTAAGTTATGCATTGAGAATTAATACAGGCGAGATGGTAATGGCATGTAGTGAACAATGAAAGATCCGTAGCCCTTTGATGAAAGCTACCCAGGGAGTGGAGAACATTACAGTGTGAGTGTGTTAATGGCGCAATTGAAAGTATTCGGGAGATTAATAGATTGAACGAATCACCACAAAATTTAAAATGCCATAGTTTTTTCATCTTTTTTCCTCCGATTTCTGTAAAAGTTTACTAATTAAATATGTTAGGATTACTTATTTTAGTCGTGGGAAAAAGTGGGAAACTTTGCTGAATTAGACGGGTGCAAGTGAGCCCTCTTGTGGTAAAGGGTTTGATCTTTGTACAAGTCAAGTCCTGATTTAGATCAGAATAGTGTTTAGATGAAATGGTGAACATTAATCTGGAAAGGCAGTGTTGGACACCCGTGGTTGGACAACAGCGGGATATGCAGGATAATCGTGGCCTTACACATCTTTCATCCATACGCTCCACTTCTCCCCTCTATCTTTCTCTCTGCCCCCCCCCCCCCCTCTCTCTCTCGCCATCGTATAAGATATTGCACCTGTCATATCGGAAGACAGTGACTTTGAACATCGACTTCTTTTCCCGGACGTCACGCTCAGCGGATCTCTCACTGCTCCAAGTCGTTGTCGAGATTAACTCTTCCGCCCTCTCAACCACGGGGGTTTCAACCCTTAGCCAGGAATAGAGGTGGGGGACGAGGAGGAGAGAACGTAAAAGAATGAAGGAGAAGGGGAGAAGAAGACGAAGGAGCGAGAAGAGGAAGGAGGGGGGGGGGTGTCAGGAGATATATGAAACCAAAATGAGAGACATTGGAGATGGAAGATTAATAAAGAATTAACAATGAATCGACGACAGAAGCATAAGAAAAATGATAAATGAAGAAGAAAGATAAAAAGAATAAAATTCAACGAAAATCAAGAAGTAGAAAAGGAGAATGAGAACGAAAAAAAAGGAACCAGAGAAAGCACAGGAAGTGCTGCTCAGATTTTTCAAGGTTAATACGGTATCACCTTGACCCCTATTCTCAAATTATGGGTTATGGATGTATCTAAATAAAAATCCAGATCTTTATCGGCGGAACATCACTTCCTTTAAAATTGACATAACTGACATATTAACTGACATATAGTAGCCAAGGTTTCATTTCACTTCAAAACCTAGATCAGTTTCAATGTAGATTTATCTGTGAGCCTACATTGTTCCATTTTAGATCAATCTACCAACCTTTAGGTTTTTAGAAATAAACTCAAATATTGTCTTCTCGTTGTTTTGTTAACGTAAGATTTTATGATATGAAATAATAATCTTCAAATCATCCAGAACAATCTGCTCGGTGATTGTGTACAGAAGTTTAGACAAAGGTTTTGTATAAATTTGCCTAATGTGTACCCACCCAACTCCCCAAGATAGGGGGTTATATATTAGGGTTACACGATGTGAACAAGGTAGGCCCAGGGACGGAAATCTCTCCCAAAGTGTAGGGGGCAAGGGGTTGGAAAACTTGACAAGCAACAACAAAAAAGAGGTTATCATCCCAAAAGTAAGGTCAGCTCGTCCTGAAATAAATGTTTTATTTCGATTTTGAATGATGTATTTCTTGCCATCAGAAAAGACCACAAATAGTAGGGGGACATTTGATATTATGTCCCTCTGGGATTTCCGCCCATGGGTAGACCTACATTAAAGAGGGTGGATAGTTTTGCATTATATGATTGTGAATGCCATAAAACTGATATGATGTGAAGGAAGTAGGAAAGAAATTATGTTTCGATGGTGGAATTAGTCGATTTAATTATTTTCCGGATATCCCGATAACTTCTCTAAATTACCAGTACAGGATTGGCAACCGTATAAATAAGTTAATTCATTACTTTAAAAGACGAGTATACGCATTTGGAAAATTTTAAATAAGTCACTTTCATATGCTATAAAGTGGCAAAACTCAATTTTCTGTGCAACAAAACAATTAAGTTACCAATGATTAAGATCAAACTTAAGTTGAGATTGATGACTAGTGTCTATTTTAGTGTATGAGATGCGTTTACATCACTCTCAATTTGAGTTTGATTTTGAGCAATAACAACTTATTTAAGACTTTCTGATAAAGAACGGCTCTTGCTTTTTTATGACGATATTTTGTTTTCTTTAAACAATTTCTTTTAATAAGCCATTCAGACGATAATTGACGTACAATATTTACATCACCCGTGATAAGAAAACAAAATCCTTCTAAAACAATCTTAAAGCTGTTTAAAAAAAGTGATAAGGTTTATAATTCATCTGTATAATATAATTCAATATATGAGGATAATATACAACTTCGCTAAACTGACGGAATATTTACATTCAAGTATTGCACATAAAAATCGCATTTGAAAATCCAGGCACATTCTTCACATTCCTCATTAAAAAAAGTTACATTATGACTCAAATGTCATTGCTTATAAGAATTATGATAATGAAATCATAATAGGGAAATTATTAGAACGTTTTGACAATTAGGATTTCGACATTCTTCTTTTAGTTCTAAAAATTCATTGGATAAGATCTAATTCATTGTTCCTAAAATAATTAGATTTTCTTTTAGTGTTAGAATAAAATAATTACTTCAACATGGGATAAGGATAACAGCTAACAAGGAATTGACTTGCATTTTAATTAATTAATTAATTACAGCTTGCAGGAGAATCGTCTAACTGACTGTGTATGACTATGATAGAGATTGTAATGCAAGTAATTTAGGTTCGTCATTAGGAATATTTTTATCTCTAAAACAAAACTTACAACCCCAACCCTTAAACAACCTCTCGTGAATAATTTACATAGGCCCAAATTAGTTCACAGTAGTCATTAAAAAAAGATGAATAGATCCAAAAGTATTTTTTAGGGGTGGATCTAGGATTTGGTAATGGGAGGGGCGGTAGGGCACAGAAAATTGATCTATTTTAGTTGGGAATAGTTTGATCAGCAAATAAAAGGGCCCTCACCAAAAGGGGGCATATTTATTTCCATCGTCACTTCCAGAACGGGTCAGTACGAATGCAAAATTACATTTATTTGGCTACGTTATGTACATGCTTCTATACAAGAATTACAATCAATATGTTGCAACAACAAACTTTATAAGAACGATTATTTACACAATGCCCGGTTGTTTAAAAAAGACTGAAAAATGCAGCACCATGCACAGGATGTAAATGATCGACCAGCATTGATTTATTTTGGTTTCACTTTCAACTTTGGTCACTTCTGAATTTTCTATAACATCTCGTGATTTAAGCTGCCATAGACGATATGCAAAACATTCCATTTCACTTTATTCTTAAACCTAACTCTAAATTGAGAGAGCAGAGGCGGAATTTTCACTGGCACACTAGCTGTCATAATCATGATCTCGATCATCTAATATAGTCTCGGCCAACGACCCTATAGGGGGGGGGGGGCATCCAAGACTTTAACTGACAAAAAACATGTTTCACTCTGAAATAACGTATTCATCTCTAACAAACAATTTCGGTTGAACATCAGTGATGAATACAAATATTGGACAAAGTTAATTTAATGCAGTTTGAAATAAGCAGCCATCATATGAATCCAAATTAAGCTATGGTGTCCTCAAAAGAGTGGTCTTATTTTCATCTCCGTGAACCTGAGCGAGTAGCTGTACCCTCGCCACTGATTCCAGACGACCCCGCGGGCGTACTGCCGGTTAGGGCCCTTCAGGTAGGCACCGTTGAGGTTGCTGTTGTGGCAACTTGTATACCACCACGCCCCTGTGTATTGCCGGGCGCAGTTGCCGCTCCATCGGTCGTTGTCACGGTCTATGGTGGAGAAAGGAACGTTGTTGTGGCCGGTCAGGGCGTCACCTATAAACATGGGGGGGGGGGGTAAAGGAGAATGAGAAATTTATCATAATTTGCAATTCAACTGGGGCTAAATGTTGCCCAGTAATATTAGCCATGTGAAAGATAGGCCTACATTTCGTAAATTCTGGGCAACACCAATGTCGACAGACCGATGTGAAAACACCGATGCACTTTATTTTGGGGTAGTTCTTCCAGGCCATAAACAGGTTCAGTTTAAATATAAAAATTTGTAAACGTTTTCCTGTAGTTACTGCCATAAAAAAAATCGGCTGCTTTTCATTATCAGATCATGCAACCAAACACAGCGACCCTTTCATGCCTTTTGCGCTTTAATGTAGCGGCCATTTCAATATAAAGTCACTTTGAAGCTCGTCAGCAATGTCAATTGCCATCCTCTGCTCTGACCGTTACCATATTCAGAGATCAATACTTTTCAGCTAATCAAAAACTGGGATTTCACCCAAAAAATCAGAGCTGACGACTTAGTCAATGTTCATGACTGACTTTACAAGAATCGCCCCCTAAACAGGGTACAGACATGGCAGAATATAGAGGTACACCAGTGCCCTTCGTGACATTATAATTTCGACCCCGCCTTCCTCGTGTTCCTTGGCAAGAATTCACAAAGCTCTACGTCACGGAACTAAATTTATCCCAACTTATGGTCTCCGAAGACTTCTAAAAGTGAATCACTATTTTCATATTTGATGCAGGGCAATATGGGCGTCGAAGTTCAGACCGTGAGTTACAAGACAAGTTTAAGATGCAATATAAGTTCTTAACCTTTTCATCATCCTTACATCAACGTAGGCTAAAGGTCTGTCAGGATGGATATAGAATAGCTTTATTAAAAACTCCTGTGGAAAGTAAAACTTGAAATGTAGGGGAAGGGGGAGGGGTTGTTGTTGCCCTTTCACTATTAACAATGATTGACGGTCAAACACAGGAAACTCTTATCGTTTAACGTAACCATACAGTCATGACAGTACACACACCAACAACTTCGGCAAATTTGAGACCGAAATGCTCTTTCAAGTTTAAAATGAAATTTTAATGGTGATGCTTTTAAAATCAAAATCTAATCATATTTATAGGATTAAATAATTTCACCCTTTTCCCATGCCCATTCTTTCCTTTTCTCCCTTTTGTTTTACTTGGTCGTAGACCTTTGGGTCCAGTGTCCCCCCCCCCTCCACAGAAGTTTGTCTTCCCTGCCTATCTCCCCGTGTTTGAATCATATCATCAAGCATCAAGATCAAGGCCATCTCGGCGTGTGATTTTTGGCACACTGACCAGGATCATCACATCACCGCTGAGGGCGGAAATAAATCAGTCTGACGATAGTCTGACCAACGCGATACAATCAATCAACTTCTTGTATCTCAATACTGACCCCAAATAAAAATTGCTAATTTAGGCAATATGTGCCAGATATTTTATGCGCTAAAGTAAAGTGTATGTTGTTTTCAATTCAACAAATATCAAGAGTAAGTGCATTTCTCAAATCCCAGTTCTTCTCTCCCTCTCTATTATTTAATTCATCACCAAAAGAGGTACACTCAATAGAATGAACTCGGAAATCTTTAACATTATTTTTTTCACTAAAAATCATTCCTATTTCGCTTCGTAGACAAGAGAGAGGTGGAGGAAGGGCGAGGAAGATAGAAAGAGAAGAGGGAGGGGAAATGAGGGTAGTCTTCTGTGCAAACCTCGGCACTCGATTTAAAGTGTCTGAAAGTGTAGCCTACACTGACTAATAACATTGAAGGCCCTCTGGCCTGAAATTTAAACAGCAAGTTTTATATGCGCTAGTCTTGTGAAGGCTAACTTGTCGATTAAAGTATCAATCGGGGTCTGTGCCTGCAGACTGGGAGGGGGGTATACTGAATCGTGTGGTTCAGTGGTTAGAGCATTGGACTCATAATCAAAAGGTTGTGAGTTCGAATCCCAACTCTGCCTTTGTCTCCACTTTGATAAAAAGGCCCAAGAGTGATATCTGTCGTCTATTACGTCAGCCACTATGACTGATTAACCTAGACGTAAAAAGTTTCCAAGGTAATTGGTTGTATACCAGCTTGGCGTTTACCAGCAAAAAAGATGCTGTCCCTCCGAGTTCCCATGGGAGTTACTATAAACAGAAAACAGAACAGAATCTTACCTGAATTTGACTGGGGGTCGTATCTCTCTACCCTCAGCGTATAGTTGCCCATTTCATCGCTGACCGAGAACACCTTGTACCTTGCGAACCTCTCCTGCATCTGGAAGTCGCCGAGGTCGACTCGTAGTTCGTGCGGTCCCTGCATGGCGATCTTGTGGATCCATTCGTTGCCGAGCCAGAACTCGCCCTCGAGAAAGCCGAAACCGTGTTTGTATTCCTCCCAGTTTCGGAGGAAGTTGAGGCGGCCATCGATTCGCCGCTGAATTACCTGGGAATGGGAAAAATAAATTTCTTAGGCCTATATCATTGGCTTTGAAAGCATTACCATTTATCTTCAGCATATTTTGTTTATATATATATATATATATATATATATCAACAAAACTCTTCCTTTTTAGAAATCGGCTTTCCTCACTGATATACATAAGCATGATATAAGGCTTATAAATAGGGTCATTATCTATGCGGTTTTCTGTGCTAATTATATACCATACATAATACAGCGTCGCTCGTCATTGTACAGTAAGGGATAGTTGATCATATAAGGGTCTATATTTTGTGGAAATGGGTATTATCCACTAGGATTAATTTGGTATTCATGATTTAATAAGGGGTGGCTATTAATAAAGGAAGAAGGGGGTTGCTAGCCGCAATCGCATAAACCATGTCACTGAAAAGAACACTCATCAGCCTATATAGCAGCCATCTTCATAAAGAACATAAAGGTTCCCTTCTTAAATTTTGACTAGCGAACATCCCGTATCATGAATAGCAGGCGTCATGATTAGCGGTCTTACTGCAGTTTGACTACAATCGAACTACGATCTACATGATCTATATATTCGATCTCTCTACGATCTATGTACGATGATCTTTCGGTTTCTTACCGTCCATCCACCGCCGTCTCGTGTTTGATCGCAGTAAACATCCCTCTTTCCACACTCGTTGACGGAAGAAACGAAAATCGTATACACCCCATCACGAACCCCGCCGAATTCTCGGATATCCATGCAATGCTTGGGCATCGGGAGTGGGGCTGCAATAGAAAAAAAGAGGGGGTAATAAAGTTTCATTATCTCAAATGTAAAACTGTGGTGTTAACCGGTGTACATAGAGGACCACACCATTTCTTTTACACCGGTGTTAAATTGGTGGTGTTAGTTTTACACCTATAGGTGTTATTACAACACCTTTGGTTGTTACATTTACAATCTTTGGTGTTATGTTCAATCTCTAGGGTGTAATTTTAACACCTCAGGGTGTGGTCCTCTTTTAACACCAACTGGTGTCAGTTTTAACACCACAGTTTTTACAGTGTATACTTATATCTACGTCACGATCTAAAATTGGTATTCAGAAAAGTACTGTGGTTTCTTTCAACGACCGAGAAGGGGCGAGCATATCAACCAATAAGCACGGGGTGGTCTTTGCAGGCGTCACCCTTTTAAACAGTTCAAATTACCATGGTTACTTTATACGCAAGAAAGCAAAGCAACCGAGCGAGCAGAAAAGAGTTTCCTTTCTCCACCAAACTAAAACAATTTAACTACTTGCAGATCTATACGAAATACATTATAACGAAGGCTGATAACTGAGGGATGGGAACCGTCCAAACAAGCAAATTTGTGATTTTCATCAGAAAATCAAGAGATTTTGTATTGAAGTAGATTTTAAATATGTCTATTTCAACATTTTTCCCAATGGTAAAATGGAATGGGAAGGGTGTGAGTTGCAGGGATGAAGAGATGGAGGGCTAGTCCCTCTTTCCTCGGTCATTGCACTATAAAAAAGAAAGAAAAACAGTGTATGAATAATGAACTTGAGGCTAAGTTTAAAAGATGTGGAATGATATGGTCGACGATGTCGGTGAAGACAACGATGACGACAAATCTTCAGGATAAAAAAAGGAGACTGACGACCTTGACCAACTTTCAACGCATCAACGATAAATTCCCGACGGTCACGGTGTGATCGGTTGACTCGACTACCGATCATATTTTCAGCATGTCGTCTGCTACGGGAACGAGACAACTCTGTCAGCGCGGGAATACAAGACTCACCCTTCCTTATCCTGTTTAATAAAAATACACCTGTACCCCCCGCAAAGGGCATGGCTTAGCGAGTAGGCCAAGACATGAATAGATCGGATACCCCCCCCCCCCTTCGACTTTGACGGGTCGAAAAGAGTAAAATAAAGGCATTCATTTCCGTTAATATGCATTATTGGAGACAGCTATGTCTATGAATGATCTATTTTTATACAAAATGGATTATATTGTTCCGATGGTCACTTGATTAGAAACTTTCGGATGAGATACTGATCGAACTGAAAATGATGCTTTCCATTCTAGCATAATCAGTCATGCGCTGTTATTCAGTGGTGTAAAGAAGTCTGGATATAGCCTAAGCTTTTACACTCTAAAAGCAGAGGGTAAAAGTTTACCCAGTATTACGCATGTTTGAAAGGTAAATTTCAAGGAAACATTCATTGCGTAAAATTTACAAAATATCTTTTTACCCAACAAACATACATATTCCCATTTTACCCAACATTAGGTAATTTTTTTAGAGAGTGTAGGCCTAATGTTTGATGGCCTAAATTTGAACATGTTCATTGACTGAGGTACTATCCTGGATAACCGTTTTAAGAATAAACCCTTCTTGAAAAATACCAAATATTCTTTATTTTCAAAATCACTTTTCAATTTCCCCTCGCATTTATTATGTTCATTTATTAATATCTCCCCGAGCCAAAATCACTCTAACGCACTTGCGTTATAATGGAATCAAGGTGTGGAATGAAATACCTAATAATATAAATCTAAACAAATTTTTGATGCGCGATAAAAATCTCTTGAAAATTTTAATGTTAAAACAATATATTTGTGTCTATTTTTTGTGAGTTAATGTTTATTATTAGTTATTTTCGATTCTTTGGTTATTCATCTCTTTGGTAAATTTTATACAAGCCATACCCTGCAGGCTTTCTTCAATCAATCAAATACGCTGCATTGTTTTTGGTGTTAAATTGTACGTTTGTTATGTAGGTACACGGCAGGATCAATTCCTGGAATGCACTGAGCGCCGGTGATGGTAGCTCGAGCTAAAGCCGGGGTAATAATAACAGCTTTTTAAATCCAGTTGTTGATTATTCATTTTTAATTGGTGCCCGAATCAAAATTTGTTATTCAATGTATTGAGGGGCTTCTAGCTAAATCCATTTATTTAAAAAAAAAAACACATTGCTATTATACTAAATTGAATTGACTTGAATCCCGCCTCATTATTGTTTCCGAATGTTTAACAACTGAAACATGGGGTCCTCTGTATACATGCATTGATTCGATGACATAGATTAGAATCATCATGATTAAGTGAGTTTTCATCCTCCCACGTGACTCGTTCAGAGGAAATTTTGATAATCCAAACATGGTCTGAATTTTTGCTGATTCCGGAATGCGTAGCTACTTCAGATTTTCTTCAGTCGTTGTAGGTCTTACTTCATTTTTATGGCAGGGGACGGCGGGGGGGGGGGGAATCAGTTCTCGCCCGGGGTTCAGTTTGACTTCCCCACTTAATAGTTTTGTTGTGAAATCGCAAATGCCGTGGGCAGAAAAAAAAAAAAACAGGAGCAAAGGAGGATGATAGAAGAACGATAAAAAAGGAACAAAAAGAATAAAAAGAAAAACTGCGAAATAAAAGTTTGGGTTTATAGGCATCCAAGAAAATCACCTTCATCACATTGAGTTAACGCAAGTCCTATCGAGTAAAAAAAAAGAAGAATGATAGCAGAAATTATAGCGTATACGGGGGAATTTTCGTGACAGGATTAAAGGTGGGCGATCAAAACAATCATCGACCCTATTAAACATGGAAAATCTGGGATTTTTAAAAATAGATTTTAAGATAACCTTCTAAAAAAATCATATCTAACCCTTTCCTTTTGTTTCCCCTGTCTTTCACTTCTTTTTTTTCTCGTCGATTGGGGAACTTTTGGGGGGAGGGGGCAACGTCCCTATGGCCCCAATGTGTACGTCAATAATGTAGTATTTTATGAATTCCTACAAGTCGCACAGATCCCATCCAGTTTTACTAGTACAGTATAGTATATACAAGCGCCCTATCTTCAGATCACAAAACTTCCGCGGTTTTCTTCCTATTTTAGTTTCTCTTCAATCTTTCAGCTCTCCTGTAAACGCGACAATTTCTTATCGCTATATTCTTGTATCCGATCTTAGAGTGAGTATGTCTTTCTTCCTAGCTTACTCATCAACAGTATTTCTCTTATCCAGTTTTAAACGGGTTTAAACCATAGAGCTGTGGTTTAAACCAACGGGGTAGAGCAATATTGAGTATATGAGCTTAAGTCATAAAGTACTCGAGGAGGGCATGGTGCATTAACCTTAATGCAATATTTTGTCACACAGTGTTTTATAGCGCATAGAATAGGAGTAAACTAATGTTAATAAAAATGTAAACAAACAAAATATAGATTCATTGAAAGCCACAAAAAATCAGTATGTCTAAATGATAATACCTTATAAATAATTCTCTTCATTTTTATATAACTGAGTGATATAATGATAAGAAGAGACTGATAAGTCTTTTTTAAACGATCTTATGTATGAAACGCCATCGGGTAGAGAAATCTTGGCAGAGAACATCTCTATGAGACTATTTTCAGACGAGATGCATCTGCTGATGAAGGACATCAGTCTCCCCCGAAGTTCCCTGGACCGGGACCCTGGATGACCTCTGACCCTTCTAAATTTTGACTTCCGGCTAAAGCGATGACGCTGCGTCCCCAGTGAGTTTTCTTTTTAATTTCTTCATATTTAAAATTTTCCAATATTATAAAATGTCAACACGATTTTGGCGAGCACTAATTTTGTTGACATTTTATTATTTGGAAAGTTTGAAATAGCTACTGTTATAGCAATGTTTATGCACTGACTTGTGTTTTAATATCTATTTTTTTTCATGATTCCTAATGTATTTTCATTCATTTCTTATCGATTTCATTCATTTAGATCCATTCATTTTGATTCATTGATTTATCTCATTATTCATTCAACATTTTACCAATCTATATGTTGATAGTTTGTTTCTTATGCTCTAAGTGTTATCTTCTCGCTTATTAATTCCTTTATTTATTTATTCCTTTATTCCTTTATTTATCTATTTATTTATTTATTTATTATTCATTATTTGATTTATTCATTTGTTTTATTTATTTATTTATTTATTCAATCATTCATTTAAATGTTTATTTATTAATTTATTTTATTTTCTATTCTTCAAACTAAAGATGTGTCAAAACAAAAATGATTCACAAAGGAAGGGGAAATGAATATCTAAAGAATGGCAATTATTGGATTCTCATTCTCAATCATGATGATACAGGGGGACACTGACACACAAAACAAGAGACCCTCCCCCTTCTTCACCCCAACAATGTTTTATCTAATTTCATAACCATAATGAGTCCAAATGTATCATTCATTCTTATAACAATTGATTCGTAATTCCAGAGTGACTCATTTAATCCAGTGGCATTAACCCACAGCAATCGCAGACATTTTAATTCGCAGACACGATGACACATGAGAAATAAAGAGCATGCTCTGAGCTCGTTGACATTCAAAAATTGTGCTACATTTTGACGTAGAGCAGGAAAAGGGCGGGAAATTATCTTTACCGTCTGCTCTGAAGCGAACGCAAAATGTCGATGAAATTTTCTCCTGATATGAGAGCAACAGGCGAAGCATAAACTGATTTTTTTGCAGGATTGCTGAGTGATATTCTAACACGAAGAATTGAGTAAAGCAAGTAGAATGATGTGTATGCTGACAGAGATGTTGTTTTCGTAAATAAAATAACATGCCTGTATGGAAGAAGAGTCAGTAGACGTATTAACACTGAGCCATGTAAGCAAGTATCATTCGTCAGTTTAACCCGAAAGACACTTAAAGCGTATTGTGATTGTTTAGTAAGAAACTTAGAGGTCCGACGGCTTAAAGTCAAGAAAACCGTCATACCTTCGAGAGATCAAACCATATATTAATCGGAATCAGGATCAGACATGACAGTTCTCAACATATTTTTGTATCACTGTATAAAATCAACACAATCAATATAATCAAGATATCTTTCCGCTTTGTTCATTTTTCTGTTCATTCATTTTGTAGGGGGAGAGGGCGGGGCATTTTACAATAGGGCAATAGTGTTACCAAGATGCTGTAAACGTGCGGTCGCTGAAAACATGCGTGACCAAATTATTTCCAAACACCCCCCTTAAACAATATTATTTTGTGTTTGTGTGCAAAATAACCCCCTAAAATTTTTTTTTTTTCGCGGGCTTAATTTATTTACACATTTTGGCCCCTAAACAAGTTGTCGCCAGAATATGACCCCGGGAAAAAGCATGGGGAAAAACATACCCTAAACACGTTTTGCTAGTCTCAAAACAAAAAAAGCTTTGGAAAAAACATACCCTAAATACGTCTGACCCCCCGATTGACCATTGACCAGTCTTTCAAAACCACTTTTTTGGGGGAAATCGCTGTTTTGATACCCTTATAGCGAGTGCACGCGCGGCCCGCGTCCAAAACTGAAAAACACCCCTTTTAACGCGTTTTTTTTTTTTTTTGGGGGGGGGTAGCGCATGTGTACAGCAATATATTTGACTCCTCTCCCCCCCTCCCCCCGTGATAGGCCTACAGGCCGCAAGACTTGCAAGGAGGTATACTGATTTATCAATCTGCTAAATCATTCAACAATTATGGAGCAATACTTCGTCACACTCCGAATTTAAAGAAATTCCAAAGAATTGATTACATACTCATCAGATATTGATATAACCAACAAATTATTTAGGCTGATTTCCACAATGTAATATAATTACACAAAACCTTGGGAACGATTTTTTTAACAGGGGGTGCTGGATTAATTTTGACAAGCAACAAAAAATATTTTCTCTACGAAATGAAAGGTTTTTTTGGTCACGAGACATTTGAAAAGCAAAAAAAAAAACAAACAAACAAAAAAGGTTTCCACTACAAAATTAAGTACGATTTTGCCCAGTGAAATCTTGTGGGATGCTTCACCCCAGCAACCCCGCATTCCAGGGCAGCGGCGTACCCAGGATTTTACAAAAGGGGGCAAATTTCTTGGAGGATATTTCGTCCGCGAAAAAATTTGACAAGCAAAAAATAAAGAAAAAAATGTCTTCAAGTTCTCAAGAGTAGGTACACCTCTGTTTTCATTGCATTTTTACATTAAAATTATTAATTTTGCTCCTCAAGGGGGGGGGGGGACACGGCCCTGGATCAGTTGTGATTCCAGGGCCATGAGATGATAGTTTATCTTCTGATTTGAAGTTTGTCCTTTCAATCAACGGTTAGGTTAAAAACATAAGCCTACTTCTTTTTTCATTTTCCTCACATGAACTCAAGGGAGGGGCTATTATTATGTTTTCAGTGAGGCTGTATTTTCTTTCTTCTGACATTTTTAAAATCCTGCACTCGAGAACCCCCATCTCTCTAGATAGTATCGATCACGGGTAGAACGATAATTCGATACCAGCCTACAGGGGCCTGTCAAAAAGAGGATGCAAGCATCCGTAAAGGTGTAGCCAACTAGCCATAAATAGATGCGATATGTCTGGTGCCATTTTGAAGAAGAAAAGGAAAATAAGGAAGCCTTCTTTCAGGAGGGGATACACTTTGATAGTTTCGTTGCCAATGGGCGTCAACCCATTTCCTTGACGACGGAGGCTTAGGGGGTGTTTCGAGTAGAAACCTATTGGATATGATAAATCGCTGAAATCAGTAGCAAAGCAAAAAAAAATGATTTCGAAGTGATTTTGAAACAAAAAGTAATACTTCTGTTGCAAGAGACAAATAAGTTGGCAATAAAGTGCAATTAGACTCGAGAATGTTTTGGGATCTATACGTAGAGTGCAATTTGTTGCACATGTTGTAACTTCCCCCATCACTCCGTAACATCATACTCACCATGTTCAAATTCAGACTCCGCTATTCATAAAATTAGGCTTCGACAATTACTTTTCGAAGAAATCAGAGATGAATGTATACCCAAGCACAGAGAAAATGACAAGGCCTAGATTCAGACAAAATGAACATTGTCTGTCTGAATATCAAGAAAATCCATAAACAAGTAAGCAGTGACAGGATTTTATGGGACTGTGATCAGGGCCCGGGAACGATCTGGGTTTTTTTACTGGGGGTGCTGTCGTAAATTTGAAAAGCCCCCCCCCAAAAAAAAAATAATAATAATGAATAAATAAATAAATAAATAAACAAATAATAATAATAATGAAAAATAAAAACTAGGTTTTTGCTACAAATGGAGATCAAATTGGTGCCGAGACACTTTCCAGAATAACCGGGGATGCTGCCTATGGAGAATAATACACACAGCACCCCAAGGTAATTTTGGGGGTGCTTCAGCACCCCCGCTTACCATGACCGTGGCTGTGTTTGGGGAAAAGACACACCAATTGAGATAAATTTGTGAGGGAGCAAAGCGAGCGGGTAAAATAATATTTTTTCTCCAAAACTAACTAGGCCTAATTGTGTCACAGATTTGGCAATTGTAAATATGATTAAAACATGTATATAATGTTGAATGTATCAAATCTGCTTTGATAAAACAAATAATTGGGTGTAGAGTTACAAGGGGGTTTTCCGTCAAAATTCATTTAATAATGATGAAATCAAAATTTAGTACTTACTTGTCCCCCTGTTTCCACCGTACAGGGTTCTGTCGCAACAGGTGCTGCCTGGCTGGACTGGTTGGAACCGTGGGTCTACCGGGCCGAATGGGCCCCTCCCTGGGGGCACCGGTCTCTGAGGGCCAAACTGACCCCTCCCACCTTGTTGTGGGTTGCCTTGCTGTGGCCACTGACCCCTCCCCCCTTGTTGTGGGTTGCCTTGCTGCGGCCACTGACCCCTCCCACCTTGTTGTGGGTTGCCTTGCTGGGGCCACAGACCCCTCCCTCCTTGTGGGTTGCCTTGCTGTGGGTTGCCTTGCTGTTGTCCTTGTCGCCATTGGCCCTTAACCATCACCAAACACAGAAAAAATATGACAATTTTGAGCTCCATCTTGATTTAAAATGGGTTGAAGTATCACTGAGGTATTTTTGTTTGCTTGAATGACTTTAGTCCTAAACTAGTAAAAAAATGATCACCGCGATGATAAGAAGTGCCAGCTTCGTGAAGTTATATTTTGATGAGTAAAATCCGAAATCCAGTAAGATCAAGCCGCTTGGTTGAGCCTGAGCTGGGAGAGGCCGAGAGTAAATAGGGCTATGAGCTGTTGAAAGCCGATAAGTTTTACTTTTTATCCCCGTTTCTCTGAGCCCTTGGGATGCGATCATCATGTTCAAGGTAGTGTTAGCCTCGTGTTACAGTCGTTTGGTTAGGGGTCTGGTCACTTTACTGAGGGAACACAATAGTAGATTTTAATGTGAGGTTTTTTTTCATGAGAATAAGTCAATTTTCACTTGCATAGAGAATGGTCTTACTCTTAAAAGGATCTACCCGCCTTCGAGGCTCCGACATCCTTTTCCCCTATCGGTCACTTTGCTCGCTCGCTTTTGTCAACCTTGTTGCAATTTCCTGGCTATGTCAGTGTCAATTAGAAAAACAGTTTTAATGAGTTAGAATGATTTGAATAGAAATATTGAAAGGTGATAATTAGAATAGGGACTAATAATCAACACTGCTTAACGAATGATGAAGGCACAGATTGCCAAACACACCAACTATACGACTGTCTAAGAAGTCTAACAAGTTTCTAGCGAGTGGATGACATTTGATGGGCATGACGGGTAAAAGCTGACTTGTTCCAATGATGATTCTAAAACTAGGTCAATTCGATTAGAGGTTGTATCGTATCATTCATAATCATCAAAAGGGATTTCATCAAAAACTTGTCAAACCCTGATTATATGGTTATCACATCTCTCTCACTTTCCCCTATCTTTCTCTCTATATCTGTCTCTGTTTTTGCCCCATCCCTTTCTCTGTCTACCCCTCTCATCCCTCTTCTTCTCACTTCTTTCTTCGCTTTCTCTCTCAAGCTCGATTCTCAGCTCTCTGATCCCCTATCTATATATTTATTTATTTATTTATTTATTTATTTATTCATTAATTTATTCATGTATTTATTTATATATTCATCCATCTATCTATCTATCTATCGATCGATCTATCTATCTATCGATCGATTTATATATCTATCTATCTATCTATCTAGCTAGCTATTTTTTATATTATACATCCCACTCCCTTTTCAATCTATATTCTCTTGTGTATTCCTCTCTCACAAATATAAGGAGCTTGAATCATATTGTTTTGGCGCGCTTAGTAATTCTCATTAATCCTCTTGGAACAAGAGCCCCAACGACAACAATAATAATGGCACAGTCACACAAACCACTGGCGGATTCAGAGCGGAGAGGGCACAGCCGACCCGTGCCCCTTTGAGAGGCACAATTAAAATTTGTAATGTAAAAATGCCGTTAAAACAGAAGCGTGCCCACTTTTTTGTTTTCCTTTCTGAATTTTTTCGTGGACGAAATCCCCTTAACTTTTGGTTACCCCCCTTTTCTAATCGCTTGTCAAATTTTTTTCGGGGGAAATGTACCCCCCCCCTTTCGAAAAACCCTGGATCCTGACACAAATGAAGCTGATTCCAGACTGACCAAAGCTATTATATGATTTTTTTCAATGACTAACAATCGGTCGGTTTATAATCGGCTTCACTGGTGTGACTGTATAACATAGCATGCCAACTTGGGCCCATTCAAGGATCAACTCTTACTGGCGCTATTCAAGTACGTGACGTCATCAAGCACAGATAATTATAATTTAATCATTTAATAAACTCACCTCCACACCTATTATCATGAGATTGTTTTTTTTTCTTCAGAAGATTATGACATTAATAATAATGATTGCATGACGCAAATCTTCACCCTTCTTCTTTTTTTATCTCAATGGGCTCCAAGTATGCGATAACATTACCATAAAGTCGTAGTTATTATTCTATTTAACGGTTTTGATGTATTTCTTGTGTAATTGTCGATGTTTTTTTTTCTTTTATCGTTTTCCCTCTTTTATTCTTTCCATATAATCGCACCTTCGTCAAAAGATGTTAAATTCACTTTTCGTAAGATATGAATCAGCTATTCAAAATGGCCATTTCATCGTAAAAATTCCATCATAATATTCAAAGATATCCCTACTGAAACCGTGATATCGATTAGTTAATAGTTTGTATACTTTCTTTTAGCAATGATTATATAATCCTATTGATTTTTTATGGAACATTGGAGTAAATTCATTTGTTTATGTGTATGAAAGTGATTTGATTTTTTGAAAATAATATGATTTATTAAAAGATCACTTGATAAATTTTCTAGAAATTTCTAATTAGGTTGACAATCATTTTCAATTCGTACATCATTCCATTATTGGAAATCTCAAGACAGAATTCAAATTGACAAAAAAATATGAGCCACCCCCCCCACACACAAAAAAAGAGTACGTCATGAGTTTATAAAAGATAATTTTCCAAAACAAAACAATTGTAATTCACTTGGACTTTTTTTTTAATAATAACGGATTACACAGGATATTTTTCAAAAGCCTGAATCATTTCCGATTGTCTTCGAGAAAGTGTAAGTGTATCTGGATCAATAAATCTGTTTGATGACTGTCCTGTTTTATAAATAATTTATTTAGCTAAACAAGACGATACAAGCGGTGACATATATAGGCAGCGAAATTTGCTTGAAATTGGCCTTGCAGTTATTCTAAATTGTATAAGCTTGATTTGAAATTTGCAGATGTACTTAGCATGACATTTAGAACAAATTGTTAAAAAATAAAAAAAAAAATTAAAGAAATAGCCAAACTGTTGATGAAATTTATAAAAAATACTGTCGTGCGTTTGTTGAAATTGTCAGGAAAACTTTTATTCTATTCCAGTTTATTATTTTTTTTGGGAGGGGGTTAAAAAACTAAGTTTCATTGGTATATATATAACAAATCTTCTTGCTCGACCGCTACCATTCCCTCGCGGGCACACACAGCCATCCCTTCATTGCAATGTTATTCATTTTGATGGTAGAATTTAATGGTATACTAGAAATACCAAGCTTCACTAGTTAAAGCAATTAATCTCCTCACACGTCGCTAATTAATCACATTAACTGTGACAGCAACTTATTGGATCCTAATGGATGCTGTCACAGACCTCCATTCATAACTTAACGAATAGTTTTGTGAAAGCGGCCCTTGGTTATGAATGACAATCATACCAGTCAGTTTGATTCCGACAAAGACTAAAACCAGCGATGATAGAATGAGAAACTGGCGTATGATGGGTCATATGGGTATAAATACATACAAAATAGGGGTGGTTTCAGCAGGTATAAATTCAATTTTTTATTTCAAATTTAGTTTTGTCAGGGAAGGCTAGAATTGAATTTAATAATGACCCAGGTATGTGGTTTCTTTGTGTGGAATACGAATGTGACAGTGGAAAGTACATTCCATCACTGACTGTTCAGTTTTCATTCACTACACAAAAAACGTATAAAAAATGGAGAAGTCTTCCTTAAGTCCCTCATTAGGACTGTCGTGAGTGATGTCCGGGAAATTTTGACATCCTGGTAAATCTTTAATAAGCATTAGCCCTCTAAATTTTGATTTCCTATAATTTGAGACACACTGTAGTGAATGACAAGTGAAATTTGTACCACCCACCAAACTACTGCTTTAAAACAGATAATGAGGTTTCATATTCTTGAAACCCAATATTCAATTTGTACCAGTTATTTTGCAAAATCATGATAACTTTTAATTTGAATTTCAATCTCGATCTGCTAATCCATTCTTCTCTTATCCTTCCTCTTCCGCTTCGTCGTAATTTTAATCTTGTTCTTATTCTCATTCTTGTTCTCCTTGTTGTTGTTGTTTTTTCGTCTTCTTGTCTTTATTCATCTATTTGTTCTTGTTCTTGCTCTTCTTCTTTTTCTTCTTCTTCTTTTCTTCTTCTTCTCCTTCTTGTTCTTTACTTTATTCATCTATTTGTTCTTTTCTTGCTCTGCTTCTTCTTCTTTTCTTCTTCTTTTTTTTCTTTTTCTTTTTCTTCTTCTTCTTCTCCTCCTTCTTCTTCTCCTTCATTAAATTGTTTTCTTCCTCCCTTTTCTTCTTCTCCCCTGATCCTCTTCATTTTATTTTCCAATTCTTCTTGTTGCTTTATTTAAAAATCACCATGACGGGGGATGTGCAGTCTGTACATCCCAAAATAGTAAGACGAATGGAAGGGATCCAAAATGATAATTACGATTATCGTAATAAATATGAAAATGCCTGATGTAATGTGAAATTGAAAAATCATGCCCGTAATTACATTTCGTCTACCGCATCTAGCAAATTCCCGCGGTTTCGAGTTTTGGCGGGAAGTCTTGTAAATTTCTTCAAGATGGAAGTGATGTTTTAACCTTCTCGGGAATTTCCGATCTGATTATCTATTCCGATCTCTAGCCATGTACAGACCAGAACTGAAGGGGTTGTACAGGCCGTGCCAGCAAAATCTGTTGCGTATTATAATGTTTCTCAAAATTACATACGAAGTTATATGTTTTCTACCATTTCAAACTAATGATGGCAAGGTAACGCGCATTACACTCTTAAAAAGTTTACCCAATATTGGGTAAAATGTTTGTTGGGTAAAAGATACCAAATATTTTGTAAATTTTACGCAATGTTGCGTTGAAATTCACCCTTCAAAACGTGCATTTTGCCCAATATTGGGTAAATTGTTACTCTGTTTTTAGAGTGTAATCGAGGGGAAAGGCGTGTCACACCTGCATGGGGTCTTTTAATAAAGCTATTGGTAAGTTAAGAGTGACTTTAAGAACGACATGGTGATCCTTTCTTGCGGTAAATAACATTCACCATTAAATATTCATAGGTGAAAAGGAAAGGGTCATATCTCCTTTTTTTTATAAAATCAAAATATAAGTTCAAGGTTCCTGATCTAATGAATAGTGCATGTAATGTGTCGTAGTTATAGCTCAATATACCATCAAAGTGTAATGTGCAGTATATTCGTTCGGATGTTTTTTCATGAGACACTTTATATCCATCCCCGAAAAGGAAACCACCATTGATCAAACTATCTATTTAAGACACAATACCGGCACCATCTTTGTCTCGCATTTACACGAAACAACAACATTCAAATCTTTATTGTCATATCACAAGTGTTCTCTCATAATCAATTTTGATAGCATGTACTTCTGTGTCATAATGGCGACACAGATAGTGCGGTTAGAAGGTGGTAATTAAAGAGTAGATATGAATGTTAGAATAATATTGTGTAAGCGTGATAGAATGGAGGGGAAGGAAGACAATGAGAAAGAAAGAAAGAAAGAGAGGAAAAAAATAAAGAAAAAAAGAAGAAAGGAAGAGAAAGAAAGAAAGAAAGAGAGACAAAAGAAAGAAAGAAAAAAGGAAGAAAGGAAGAGAAAGTAAGTAAGAAAGAAAGAAAGAAAAAAGGAAGAAAGAAAGTTAGAAAGAAAGAAAGAAAGGTAGATGGAGAGAAAGACACACAGACAGACAGAGACACTGAGAGAAAGGGAGATAGGGGAGAGGGGAAGGGAGAGAGGGGGACGGAGACTAATTGACAATAAATCATGAAATATATCATTTTAGAAAAAAAGAGGAGTAAGTAGAAGATGAAGAAAAAAAATAATAAGGAGAGGAGAAGGGGGGGGGGTGGTAAGGGAAAAAGAAGAAGGATATGAGATGATGCAAGGCTAACGTATACTTTTAAAATAAAACAAAGTTTAAACAAAAATGAAATGGAGAAATTCTAATCTCCATACTTCTTCACAAAACGGGCATGGAATAAAACAAAACAAATCTTGTACTGATCGACAGATGGCGCTACGATAATACAATATTGCAGGTTAGATTGCGTTGCCTTCTACGGAGCAACTATCAGGTAGAGGTATATAGAAGTGTCGCTACAGGGAAGCAGGCGGAGGGGGTAAAGGGTGACTCTTATTCCGAAGACGCAAATCAAAAACAAATCATGAATAATCATATTGGGGTCTGGAACACTTGTGGAATTTTTTCAAGGGAAAAGGAAGAAGACTAACGCTAAAGAAGAAAGGAGAAATACTACCTTAAAGACGGTCTATATCCATGTGAGTCTATTTTATTTCATATTGAAAACAATAATACTCCAAGACAAATGTGAGTAATCAGTTAACCGTCTTTGGCTCTTCCCAGTGGCTCTTCATTGTCCTCAAACAATAAAATGTCTATCGTTCTTTATTAACAACCTTCAGTACATATATATACAAAATGTAAAATGTATTGAAACAAAATATTTGGTCTTCAGTCCATCTCCAAGCTGATTCCTAAATACTAATTTTATAATAATAATAATAACGTTTTATTTATCCAGGGTAGCCACTTCAACCATAAGACTGCTCTATCAGCGAGCCCTGCATAACATAACATGTTATTACCCTTCTCCAATCTAAATGCTGAGCGCCTAGCAAGAAGGCAGAAGGTCCCATTTTTATAAGTCTTTGGTATGACTCGGCCGAGGATCGAACCCACGACCTCCCGTTCATGAGGCGGACGCTCTACCACTGAGCCACCATGCCTGGTTATATTACATTGCATCCACACATAAATAGAATTACTTATCAGATGCATAATTCCACATAATCATAATCATCACAAAGAACATTAACTGTTCACCACACTGTAAATAGATATTGGGTAAAATTTTAACCAGCACGAGGGTAGTTATGTGTCCAACCAACTTGGGGTAGTATTTTACCCAATGCGGGAAGCACATTGTCCATGTAAGGTTATTAAATCAAGCAGAAATTACATTGGAATGGGCAAAATTTTCATCTCACTGGATAAATAAAAATGCCGAAAAGAAATGCCCATTGTTGGTTTGACAAATGATTACCCCCACGGAGCATTTTTACCCAATATATTTTGAGAGTGCAGCTGACAATTGGAATCCGTGAAAGTCATATTACATCTTTCGTTATCATTATTCTAATCCTCTGAAGTAGAAAATGTAATATACCTGCATGTTCACACTACGGCCTCTCCACTCGACCGGGGTTTACGTTTAGACCCATGTGTTGTTTTCGACAGTGTTTACTAATCGATAATCTTAAAGGTCAAGTCCACCCCAGAAAAATGTTGATTTGCATCAATAGAGAAAAATCAGACAAGCACAATGCTGAAAATTTCATCAAAATCGGATGTAAAATAAGAAAGTTATGACATTTCAAAGTTTTGCTTATTTTTTAACAAAATAGTTATATGAACGAGCCAGTTACATCCAAATAAGAGAGTCGATGATATCACTCACTCATTATTTCTTTTTTTTTATTGTTTGAATTATACAATTTTTCAATTTTTACGAATTTGATGATTAGGACCTCCTTGCCTGAAGCACAAAATGTTAAAATAATGGAATTCCACGTGTTCAGGGAAGAATGAAACTTCATTTCACATGACAATGACGAGAAAAAAAAAATCATATTTTATATAATAAAATAAAAAAGAAATAGTGAGTGGGTGATGTCATCAGTTCCCTCATTTGCATACCGACCGAGATGTGCATATAACTGTTTTGTGAAATGAAGCGAAATTTTAAAATGTCATAACTTTCTCATTTTACATCCTATATTTTCAGTGTTATGCTTGTTGAATTTTTCTCTTTTTATTCAAATGAAGTTTTTTTTGGGTGGACTTGTCCTTTTTAAGAAGACCCATATCCTAAGATTCAGGCACATCAGCCACGATCATAGACTTCTATGTCAATACGAAGCATTTTGCCACTGTAGATATGAGAACAACGACAATCAATTATCATATACCATTGAGGAAGAATCGCGGCGTTGAACGTCTGCGTCGTTCTGGGGAGCTTTTCATGAAATGACTTGTCGGACGGTTTATCCCACAGTTATCGTAGGAACTGTGCCTCTCAACCAATCAAAGACAGTTGTTAGATCTGAAAACTTGTAAGATGAAAAATGTCGATGAAATGCTCCCCTGTTCACAAAATCAACGCTTTTTATAAAGAATCGGGAAATGGAATACGGTGTGTGCCTGTATGCGCGTAAAAGGATTATTCCACAGTTATTAATGTGTAATTCTCAGAGCTAAAATTTTTATCCAAAATACATCGGTCCATTCTGTCCTTTATGTCAGCATCAAAACGGCGGTGGTAACGGCCTGATCTTGATCTCGACGAACTTGAGCGAGTAACTATACCCTTTCCAGGAATTCCAGACAACCCCCTTGGCGTAGTCGCTCGTCGGTCCACCCAGGTAGAGGCCGTTAAGATTGACTGTGTGGCAGCTGGTGTACCACCAAGCGCCGTAGTATTCGGACGCGCAGTTGCCGCTCCATCGGTCGTTGTCTGCGTCGAAGGTAGAGAACTGGGCGCCGTTGTGGGGACTCAGAGCATCACCTAGAATTTGAAGAAATGTGATTAGTGGAAAATGCTGAAAGATTCATCTCATTTTCTTTTTTAATCAAGCTGATTTATCATAATAGTTGCCGTCATTATCAAGTAATATGCCAACCAATCAATCGAGTAAATGTAATGACTTTTTTTAAAGAAAAAATAATTCACAATTATATGGAACTCCTTTAAAGTGCAATGCTGTCACAACATATAAATTTTTAAAAACATTACATTTGAAAATTTGCTTTCGACTTCCAAGGCTTTCACGTCACCGACTGAAATCTGTACACCCCCCCAAAAAAAACATAAAGATATCGTTTTAGTTTTCTCCAATTACCTCGTAGAATATTCTTATTAGCCCAATAGGGTGGTGTGAGGATATCTAAGTGTGACGACACTGTTTCTCAATTTAACGAGATTGGCCTATAGTTAAATGACCCAGATTTCTCCTAGCTATGCTCTGCTTTCTACTTTATTCCATTTCTTCCCCCTTTCCTCCCTTTTCTCTTCTTGCAAAACCAACTGAGCCCCTGTGCCGTCACCCCTTTTTCCCCAAAATAAAATCGATCGCATTTTACCTGCGGTTGACGACGGGTCGTACCGCCGCACGGTCAGCGAGTAATTCTTAGCCGCGTCGGACACCGATATAAAGCGGTACACGGCGTGTGCCTCTTCGTACTGGAAGTCCTGCAGGTCAATTCGAAGCTCGGTTGGTCCCTGGTGGGTAAGTAGGTGAATCCATTCCAAGCCAAGCCAGAACTCCCCGTCCAAGAAACCGAAGCCTTTGGTGTAATCCTGCCAACCGCGGTAGAAGTTGAGGTTGCCGTTAAACCGACGTTGAATTACCTGGGATATGCCGGTTGAAAAGGATGACATAAAATGATTGCTTAAAATGATTTTATATAATTTTAGTTGATTATAACAGACACAAAGAGGGATGGAGAGGTCTGCCCACAAGGTGTTTTGGAGAAATAAGTTTCGATTAGAGTTGGCAAGAATTATTTTGACAGAAATATGTATTTTTTCATCATCAACAACCCTGATACGCCCTTATGCCACAATTAAATATGCACATGGAAAAACGACTCCAGACCGACAGAGGCGTTTACTCTATGCCAGTGACTTACCGTCCTGTAGTGTAAAAAGTCAAAATATAAATTAAGGGAGAAGAAATGGCATGTGGAGAAAAATTCCGAAAAGCTGCGAGTGAGCAAAAATGTTGACCTAATTTAGACAAAAACCGAAGTTTTACAAATCAAATTCAGGAAAAAAAATCATATTCCCCCTGGTTTTTTTCTTTTCACTCCCTTTTTTTTTGGGGGGGGGGGTTCATGGCCGCCCAACCCCTCCCCCAATCTCTACGGCAGTGATACCATCGGTCGGTTTGGAGTCGGTTATGTTGGAACATGTGACCGAAGAATGAATTGCCACCTTACCGTCCATCCCCCGCCGTCCCTCTGTTGGTCGCAGTAGACCTCTCTCTTGCTACAGCTCTCAAGGTCAGAGACATAGACAGTGTATACCCCGTCTCGACCGCCGCCAAAATCCAAGATGTCTTTACAGTTCTTGGCCAGTGGTACGGGCACTGCAAGCAAAAAGGAATAAAATATTAAAGGGGAAACTAAATTTGATCATGATTTGACATTGAACGTCCGGTCAGATCTTATAAATAAGAAAAATAATTGTACCCCAACGATATCCTAGTGCTTTTCGATCTTTGATTGGTCCTATTCATCCAGAACCCACACCTTATTTAAATGCAATTCCCAATGTCTTCCACTCCCCCTCCCCTCCCCCTTTCCCTCTCCCTATCTCTCGCTTGTTTGGAACTCCCACCCCCGTGAAAAAAGCTCAGTCCTTTCTTTCTTTTTTTATTTAGTACGACCATGACGACACTGATTGTTACTAAATATTGTATCGATCTTGACTCGATGTCCGTCTGACCCTCTAAACTATAGTCAAATATGACTAGACGTAACAAAAGTCAAATATGTGGATTGAGTTATTTAGGACGTTATGACATGATGCAGTATAATAGGGGAGGGATGGGGTACGGGGCGTTATCCGGTGCCCAGGGGCTGCACATGATTTGTTCATATGACCTGCTTGAGACGCTCGTAAATTTCTAATAATTGTACCTTTAGGGATGTATCTAATTTTGGCACACATATTTAATACCTGTGGAAACGGTGGAGCTATATTTAGCATAAACAATGAACATTGAAATAATTAATTATGTCAATGACCAGAAGGAACCGATCATTTTCTCACACTGAAGTTCTTCGTTTATTGTATCAACTGAAAATAATATAGTGGTTGCTTCAACGATAATAAAATGGCTGCTCATAGAATATTTAAGATATGAACAAATGACGGAAAGTTAGATGAAAATAATTCACATAAATTATAATGATGTTATTTGGTAATGATGAGACTTTAAATATTTTGGGAGATATCGAGGAAGATATTTTCAAATTGACATAAAAGGAGATGTTGGATACAAAATCAAATTCAAAGTAAATTCCATTGATTGACTAAATCAAACGGAATTCAGACTTGATTTGCAGTGGATGGGGGGCAAACTCTTATATCTACTGAGAATAAATAGACCAAAATGTGAATCAAATCTGAATTTTGATTTTTTTTTTAAAGTTAAAATCTGACATTGAATTTGAATTTAGATGTGAATTTGAAAATGAATTTTAATTTGAAATAGAATTAGAATTTCAATTTGATTGTTTTTAATGTCAATTTCAATTTGAATACTACCATACATTTTAGGAATACTCGCATCGAGACCCCCCCCCCCCCACAAAAAAAAATAAATAAACGAATAAATCTTGGTAGTTCTTGAGAGTGACGATGTTTTAACAATTTTAATTCCATCTTTCGTCCCGTCTCATTATGAGCTGAAAAGGGTGACGAAGATAATTGTTATGACAGGAAACCTGTGTTTGGTCTGATATCCTAAGAGAGAGAGAAAGGGGGGGGGATATGAGATAGAGAGGGGGGCAGATACATGCAGAGAGAGAGGGGAGATAGAGGGGGTAGAAAGGGGTCTAGGAGAGATATATAAAGGGAGAGAGAGGGAAGAGGTGAGAAAATAAGAAAAGGTTGAAGCAGGGATACACAGGGAAAGACAGGTAGAGAGAAAGACAAACAGACATACGAAGAGAGAGAGAGAGAGAGGGATAGAAATGGGGAAATGACCGAAGGGGAAAGAGGATGAAGGAGAGGGGGATATACAGGTACAGGGGTGATTAAAACATTCCATCTCCAAAACAACTTCTTGCCATTTTTTCCCCAATAAACCTCTTACCGGGATGTGGTGGTTTCGCCCATTGAAGAATTGGGCGGGGGGGGGGTGGGTGGTGGGGGATGGTGATATAATACCAGAAGTTAAATGACATGACATTCGAAGAATTCATTACATACACAAGAAAAGTAGAATGACGCGGGAAATGACAAGGATTTCTTTGCAATTAAATTGTTGATCAAAAACTGTAAGATTAAGATGCAGAAAGCTGACTCGTGATTAAGCTGACTTGTGATTATTTTTCTCATCCAAATAATAAATTGGATGTGTAAAAACTATTGAAGGTGGAAAACAATGGTGCAAAGTGTGATTCTTTAAAGTAAATTCAAATAAAACCGTAGCTTGTCATTATGTATATAAAATAAAAATGAACAAAAACTTGTTTAAAGACTAAATAATGAAACCACAATATAAAAAATTTAATTTTACCTGAACTGCCGCCGTAGCTCACCGTTTGTCTGCAACACAAATCCGTCCGTTTCGGGGGCGCCCTGGGTCCGAAGCCCGTGGTGGTACCCCGCCAGTACGGCCCCGTACCCCGTCCTCCTGATATACCCCATTGCCCCGCCGCTCTGCTGAGACAAGCAAGTACTGTCGCTACAAAAATATTAAATTTCACCATATTCACCAATGTTGGAATTATTCAGCTCCAGTCATTCAATATACATAAGTGTTGAGAAAAAATGTCATATTAGACTAACAGCTGACTCGCGGAAGAAAACTTGTGCACTCTCTGAATTTAATCAACCAAGCTTGATCTTCCTACCATGCCTAAGGTATTAGTGAATCCTAGTACGTTTGTGGTGTGACTCAGCACAAGGGGGATATTCTAAATTAACCTTACGACAGAGGATTGGGCCGAACGATATAGAAATAAACTTAGTAATATTTGTTTATATCATCCAGCTCAAACAATTACAGGAAAACATAATTAAACAACCTGTATTGTACAACCTTGTTTACTAGTCTGCTATAATCGGGTATTGTTTTCAGGTTTTAAACAAAATTGTACTAAATACTATAACAGCCATTTTTGTCAAACAATAGGTATTGAAAATTGCTGTTTAAATTTCAGAATATTGGTTAAAACTTTTAAACCGCACGCGATCAGCTCAAACATATGATTATACAATAATAACAACAAATATAAATCAATTTAATTGCGACGATTCTCACTTTTTCATATTTTCTTTCACAGGGCGGCATCGGCGCATTCTATCAGATAATACGACCCACAATAAATATTTAATAATTCTTCTGATAGGGGTATTGTGGTGTTTTATAATATTCATACAAACAAAAATCGTGTCTTTTCCACAAACGCTTTCTTTCTTCTTAATGTGGTCTTCCTTTCTTCTTGATAATTTTCCCTTTTTCTTTTAATTTGTAAAAACTATAAAATGAAGGAAGGGAAGGCGTTGACTTCTTTAAGCCTAACATATTTATATTCATATTATTCATAACGAAATGATTTTTGTATGAAGTTATGTTTACGAAAAATATAGAAAGGGTTGGGTTAATTTGAGTTTAATTGAATTGGATTGACCTGTCCCCTTATTCCCATTAAAGGGATGGTCCAGGCTGGAAATATGTATAGCTTAATAAATAGAGTAGAATTGACTGAGCAAAATGCCGAAAATTTCATCAAAATCGGATAAAAAATAACAAAGTTATTGAATTTTAAAGGTTAGCAATATTTTGTGAAAACAGTAGTCATGAATATTCATTAGGTGAGCTGATGACGTAACATCTCCACTTGTTCTTTTGTATTATATGAAACTAGGTTTATTTTATTTTTTCCTCCAAGAACTAGAAAGATTGGATTGACAACTGATTTAGTGCATTAGATATTTATTGCTGCAACTTATTTCATTATAAGGGAGACATAATTCACACTAGTATATGAAATAATGAAAAAAAAGATTTTATATAATAACATAGGGAAACGGAAAGTGGAGATGTGACATCATCAGCACACCTAATGAATATTCATGACGACTGTTTTTACAAAATATTGCTAAACTTTAAACTTCAATAACTTTATTATTTGTTATCCGATTTTGATGAAATTTTCGGCATTTTGCTCAGTGAATTCTACTCTATGTATTAAGATATAAATATTTTCAGCCCGGACCATCCCTTTAAATAAAGACAGATAGAGAGGGAGAGATGGGTGCAGAGAGGGTTACGCGAATTCTTTCATTTTTTATCAGATAAATACATCTCGAATAGAATTTGATTGAGATAAGTGAGGAATACTAGTAGAGAAAAATCGACAAGAAAGAACCCGAAAAAAGTCGAAGCATATTAAAGACCTATTAAAATCTATTATCTGTGATATTCATTCGTATATAGGATTAGCGAGGATAATAATGCAGACAAGATGTAAAACAGAAGAATATCTTTCAAATAGTGGGGCGTGTGGCAATTAAACTTGATCGAGATGACAGGTTTCTTAAGCCTTGCCTTAATTAGATAGAGCTATCAAGCAATAGAATATCATAATGCTGACAGATCGCACGGCGCAGATTGTGATACAAAATTGTATGAAGCGGCATTTTCATTTGTTTATTTCTATATTTTTTCAAAAATATTTGAGGAATGAAAACTTTTGAACGTCGTACAGTTGTAAATGACTTCAAACTGACGTGAATCATATTCGACTATTATCGACCATACAATATGTAGATTCATAATGACCGCCATATCACTTTTCATTTACGGATTCTTTATGAAAGATTTTATGACCACTGAACTTGAAATAACAAGTAAGTTTCTGAATAACCCCTCTTTTTCTTCGACTTTCTCCTATTTTGGGCTCCTCTTTTCGTTTCTTCCACTCCTCCTCCTTCTTATCTTTCTTTCTTTCTCTCCCCTCTCTCTATCTCTATCTATCTATCTATCTTTTTTTCTCTATCTATCTATCTATCTATCTATCTATCATTCTATCTATCTATCATTCTATCTATCTATCTCCCCCCATCTCTCTCTCCCCTTCTCCCGATCTTTCTTTTTCGTATCTCTCACTCTCCCTTTATACCCCATGCTCTTTCTCTAATTTCTCCTCACTCACTCTTCCCCCTTTCTTCCCCTCTCTCTCATTATCCATTTTCCTCGCTCATGCCTCAGTCACATCAACGAAACCGACTCCAGACCGACCAAGGGTTTGTCATTACGAATAACGTAATCAGATTTGGTCGATCACAAGTTGGTTTCCTCGTTGTGACTGTGGTACCCGTACCTCTTGTCTTCACATTCAATTTGCCCTTCATCCTTCTCATTTTTTACTTGGAAGCTAGTTATAATGGACATTTTCCTAATTGATTAGGTGTCATCAATTCACCAATTTTGCTCCCAGACGTCCGGCCATTAACTGGGTTGCATGACCTGAGATGAAGGTACATAACACTGTAAAAAATGAAGTGCTAATTTAGCACTTACAGTGCTTTTATAGTGACTGCACTACACTCTAAAAAATGAAGTGCTAATTTAGCTCTTAAAGAGCGTGTATAGTGACTGCACTTCGGAGTGCTGACTATACACGCTCTTGAACTACACAAATCAGCACTCCGAAGTGCAGTCACTATAAGAGCTACATTAGCACTTCATTTTTTTAGAGTGTACTAGTGCTGATTTTCTAGTTTAAATTTAAACGAAAAAAATCAGCACTCGTAGTGCAGTCACTATACAAATTAGCACTTCATTTGTTTTACAGCGTACAATTTACTTCATTAAAATTGAATTTCTCTGTTTGCTCCACGATGCACGGCGGAGTCTACAACAAAGAAAAGCTATTGTATGATGCTCTTCATGAGAGTGAACAACCAAGATTTTTTTATAGAAAATTTGTGAATCCAAACAGGAGTTTCGTCCTGGACTTTGGACAAACAAACATATTTGCATTTTTTCGTCAGCTCCGAAACTTAGGACGAAACTGCTGTTCAGGTTCAAATATTTTCGACAAAGCAAGACAAAGCTGTATTTTGTCATTATTATCATTATGATAATCATTATCATTATGAATACTGCTATTATCATTATACATATCAGCAATTTGTATTGTTTTTAATTATTACAGTTTTGTTATTAGTTTTTTCATCATCATAATTATCATTTCGACTATAATCATTATTATATCATGAGGGGTTCACATTCTACAAGCTTTGCTTTTCAGTGGACCCCTCCATTCTTCTTGTGATATATAATTGCATTGATTTAATTATATTCAATGATATTGATTGTATTGATTTAAACTTGACATGTATGTTAATTTATATTTAAATCACTTTCGAATATGTATTTTTTTTTTCAATATTGAATTTTCATTGTTTATGCTATTCAAATTGAATCAATCTATCTTGTACTTATTTCTATTATTTTGAAGAATGAAAATAAATTGAATTGAATTATGACCATCATTATAATGATTATTGCTATTATCAGGATTGTGACAATGATTATGATTATAATCGTTGATATCATTTTCCCCCTCCTTGTTTTATCACACTCCCTATACTGATCAGTAACATATTCCATTTTCCAAATCATCTCCAAAAGTACATAATGAAAAAAGATGCAATATTGTTGGTGACACTGTTTACGAACAAAATGATTTATGGATACATTTAATTCGATTGGCTGGAAGTCTTGATTGAGATATGAAATCCAAGTTTCGCCTCCATCGGAGCTTGTGTTTTTATATACTCACACAATTTACAAGTCTGCAAAGTTCTTCGTAACCCTCAGGTAACGAAAGTACGTGGATCATGTAAATGAAAACCTAATGACATAATCACTCTAATATCCTCTGAGGTTTCTGGGTGAGAAACTACAACTGTAGGGGGTTTTTCTTGTAAGTCAGGTGGGTCTCAGTCCCATTGTGTTGGTTTATTTTGGCGATCTTATTAGGAAGGACTTCATTTTCATTTGACCAGAGGCATGGAAATCCATATTTTATCGCAAATCGAGTACGTGAGTGTGTGTGTGGGGGGGGGGGTCTGAAAAGTATGATGAACCAATGAGCCCGGACCTCCATCTATATCCTTTTAGAAGTTTGGCAACATCTTGTCTCTATATCAAGGTTGTCGTAATACAAAGTATATTATTGAAGCTCAAATCTCGAAATGGTTTTGAAATACAGGATTATGTACTTTTTTAAAATTTCATTTGTAAGACGAAAACGCCCATCCCCTAGTTTTTTGGAAGTAGATACTTTAAAAAAATCCATGAAATGTCCAAGAAAAACAAGAGCCCGCAACATAAAAGATTGCCTGTCGGCAATGTTAGGCCTTTATTGACACTCTATAATGCTAACTTTCAAATCTTTTTTTTTTCCTCAATCTCATTCTCTTTACATGTTTTCTTACATCATCGAGATAATAAAATAGATCAGGTAACAATAATAATTTTTATTTTGATAATCAGATTTCCATCATAATACGTTGGAGTATGCAATGTCGTTTATCTCAAGACAGACATATGGATTTTTTCTTAGAGATCAGACCAAGTTAATATGTTCATCTCTTCTTTCTCTCTATTTTTAGATCAATACTCTTTGTTAATTCACCATTCTCTCACCACACACTGAATCATATCCACAGCCAATAAAATTGGTATATCCAGACGTTATTGTCACGGATGTTTGGGGGAAGTTTCGGTTTAAGAGGGTGTCCTTGTGTTACCGTTATTCTCTCTATAAAAGAAAATATTAATAATATTAATATGACGATTCAAAAGAATATTGAATACTTGTTATATAGCTTTATTATTTATTCTCCACTTTCATAATAATAATGACAATATAATTTTACGCGCATGAGTTTCATTCCGCCGTGTAACATTATTTACTTTATTTACGCTTTCCAAGGATATAAGCTGTCCTGTTCATTCATTTCTGTGTTCAAGGAGCCACAACAAGTAGAAACAACTCGACGAGATCGAGATGGCAATGCACCTTGAAGTGGTAGCGATATCTTGAAGTAGTTTTCTGTGGTCGCGGCTTTTCCACGATGTTCTTGCGATGTTCAAACCTCCTAAGCCAGAATAACAGTGGATATGGAACAAATCTGTTTTCCTTGGACCCCAGAAATCTCCAAATAGTGGAGGGATCAGCTACACTCTAAAAAATGAAGTGCCAATTCAGGTCTTAAAGAGCGTGTCTAGTGACTGCACTTCGGAGTGCTGATTTTTCTCGTTCAAATTTGAACTAGACAAATCAGCACTCCGAAGTGCAGTCACTATACACGCTCTTTAAGAGCTGAATTAGCACTTCATTTTTTAGAGTGTAAAAAAAGATGTTTCTATTTTTTTTATTTCCAACAGAATGTAAAAATCAACCCTGCGACTCGTCACAGAAACATGTATAAATTCAGGTTCAAGTGCGAGTTCAAGTTCTTTTAATTTTCTTCAAAACTTCAAGGGGTAAAATTAACATAAACAAGAAAATGACTATAATAAATAGCCCTACATATATATGAAATATTATTGAAAAGTGGCCGAAAATGTATGGATCCTTGCATCTCCGCAACCATGAGGGGACTCGATAAGTCGCCAACAAGCGGTAACCAGGGGCCGATTGCACGAAAGGGTCTTTCCAAGGACCGTCTTTCGTGTCGCCCATCTTTTATGATGCGCTGTATGCGGGATATTCCTGAAATGTATGATAAACAAATAAAATTTGTTAGCTAGCATTTAAACTAATTTGTATGCAATTTCATGATATATCACATCATTTTATAAACAAAGATTTTGTTTTCTTTAACGGATGAATAAAATATGTTTGCAGGTAATTTATTTAAAATGCGTTTCACATGGCGCATCATAATAAAGGGGCGAAACGAAAGATGGTTCTTGCAAAGACCCTTTCGTGCAATCGGCCCCTGGTTATAGTTACCTCTGGTCTCCAGGTTAGTGGATCTCCATGACACAAACTCCGATAAACTAAGTAAGTTAAAAGAGTTGAAAGTCACTTTTCAGTGGGAATAGATGGGATTAATATTCTTCCTTGTTAACCTCAATGTGCTATTAATTTATTTACATTTCTGTCACAGGTGTATAGCTCCACCACTTCAACTAAAGTCTTCGTCAGTTCGTACCGCATCCGCATATTACTCGCTAGATCATCGGACGAATCTTCATCTCCACGTACGGGAAGAACGCCTGGCCTCCGTCGCGGTTCCACACAACCCCCGCGGTTCGCCTTTTCGGTCCAATCCCCACGAAGCGGTAGCGCATGTTTAGATTAGACGTGAAACAGTCGTTTCCGTGATACCACCAGCCACCGCCGTTTTGCCGTGCACAGTTCGTAGCAAGCATGCCGTCGTTATCACGGTCGTATGTCGAGAAGGGGATGTTGTTGTGCTCACTGAGGCCGTCACCTATTTATCAGGATTTAAAATGACATGTATTTTTATGGTATTTGAAAAAGATATTTGGTAAAATAAAATTTGAAAATAGTTTTTTAAAAATCGCCAATACAGAATGCAGCGAGAGGAAGAGCAACAAACGACTCGAGAAAAAAAAAAAAAAAAAAAATGCCTGTCAGATATTTTACTCGACAAAGTATTTTCTCACAACAGTCACCATAGGAACTAGGCTTCTCGGCCAATCAGAATATTCAGATCTGACAACATATCAGACGAAAAAGATATTGATGAAATGCCCCTCCCACCCCCCCCCCCCTCCCCGCATTCTGATTGATTGTTAGAAGATTGAACAGTATATTTATGGTCAAATAAATCATTCGTACGTATATAATAATATCAATCTGATATAAATTTTAAAAATGACATATGATATTGAATATTTGGACCCCTCCTTTACAGCCCTACCCAACCCTCTCTACTTACCTCCAAATCCATTTTCCGTTTTCTTCTCTCAGGTATTATGCGTTTTATTTCAGTAAACCAATTAATGACAATAATCAACATCGTGAAAAAAAAAGTTAATAGAAGATTGAAATAAGTTACCTCCGTTCGAATTCGGATCCATGTCGCTGATTTTCATCGTATAATTCCCGATCTCATCGCTGAGCGTGAAAGTCCAATATCTATACAAAAACCAAATATGGAGGTGGCTATAATCATAATTACTAAACAAAATATTGCATGTTTGAAGAAAATAAACAATGGACTAAGAAAACATCAAAGTATAGTTTTTTTTATTTGTAATGGTCCTTTGTTAAATGGGATTTTTTTTTTACTTTTAGAAGGAGGAGCGGTGGGGTTTGAGTGATAATGATGTCATGTCAGTAATAATGAAATACCGACATAGCACCACATCTGACCCGTTGCAATGAATCACCCATTTATTTTTTAATGACCCGCCCCCTTTTATACCGAAAATAATTTAAGCAATGTTCCGCTTTTATAGCGAATATTGAATTTATATAACTGTGCGATAACAAAACTAAATGTTGATGATAGCATCATGCTGAAAAGAAAAAAAAACAACTTCAGAACACACAACTCTTCCAAAATTACGGAGGGTGTGTCAGTCCCCGTATACATTTGTAATTCCGAAGCTTCGTTATTCCAAAGGTTCGGATATTCCGAAGGTTCGTTCATCCGAAAGCGAAATAAGGTTCATTGTTCCGAAGGTTCGACAATCCGAAAACGAAATGAGATTCGTTGTTCCGAAGTTTCGTTAATCCGAAAACGAAATAAGGTTCGTTGTTCCGAAGGTTCGTTAATCCGAAAACGAAATGAGGTTCGTTGTTCATTTGGTTTTCTGATGAACGAACCATCGGAATTACGCCACAAATGTTCGGATTAACGAACCCCTTTTCGTTTTCGGATTAATTAACATCGAGGTATAGGCAATTCACGTGTTTCGAAATAACGAACCTTCGGAATAAAGAACCTTCAGAATTGCGAACCTTCGGAATTACGAAGTGTAACCTCAGTCCCTAACCTCCCCACCAGTACATATCATATCCTCTGGGCTACTTACTTTGTGAATATTTCTGTCCACTGTGAGTCCCTCAGTTCGATCCTCATTTCGTGTCTCCGCTGCATTGAGATCCGGTATATCCAATCCAATCCCAAGAAGAACTCTCCCTGAAGATTGCCAAAGCCCTTGACGTAATCGACCCATGGTCGATTGAAGTTCTCTCGTCCACCCCACCTCCTCTGGACTACCTGCGTATTTAATTGTCAAACCATTATTATACCCCTTGAAAGACTGAATATTCTTATTTTATCATATTATGTACAATTGTGAAACGGAAATCAATAAATCAAATCAAATCAAATTTTGTTAATCATTAATTGAATATTTGAAACATTTTGTTAGGCTTGTGTATGAATTATTTTGAATATTTATATTTTTGTTATACCTGTATATACAATTTTTTAGAATTTAAATCTATGTTATTGCATGCGGAGAACGAATACTTATGGTCTTAAAGAGGCAAAGATATCTAAAATCTTTATTTTTTTATAATTCACTAGTGATTAAAAAGGCAGTGCCATAAGAGCAATGACGGATGTGCACCCCTTTTCTTTTAATGTGAATATGTCTTTCAACTGGGCGCTGTGGCGTGCGCCTGTAATCCAAGCTGTGGGGAAGTTACAAATTGATGCAGAGGTTCGAGCCCTGATCACGTCTTTCGGATGGTGACGTTAAAGGTCGGTACCAGACGTAAATAATCATACCTGATTGATACACGTCTGACAAAACTCAAATACACACACACATACACAAGTCTGCCCCCCCCCCTGAGAGTCACAGAAAATATTTTAGTGGGAATATGCCGTTCACATACAAGTGATGACGTTTCTTTCTTTTTTCTTTTTTACTTGTCAAATTTTCCTAGGGAAAATGTGCCCCCTTTTTGAAAAATCCTGGATCTGCCCCAGACCAATAGTCACTTCAATGAAGGAAAATGGAAAAGGTAAATATGACAGTTTCAATGTGTGTAACAATATATTTTTCTTTTATATCGAGTTATACACGATTTATACACGGTCAAAATGGAATTATGACAAAACAGACAAAGAAAATAAAGGAAAACAAATAAATACAAACAATTTTGATTTGTATTTTCTTACCGTCCATCCACCCCCCTCTTGCTGTTGTTCACAGAAGACATCTTTTCTCCCACACTTGTTGATATCAGATACGAATATGGTGTAGACCGCGTCTTGCCCGCCGCCGAATTCTCGAATATCAAAACAGGTCTTGGGAAGGGGCAAAGGAGCTTCAAATAGAGAATAGAAGAGAGGAGTAGTTGAAGCACATCAATTGATTTTAGTAGTGAGAATCTTTTTAAGCGAGAAAATTTATATCTATTTATTTATCAAAACATCATTTTAAGGTTACACTTTACATTCCATTTTTTTTTTTGGGAGGGGGGTAGTATCATAACGTTTAGTGTATTGGTAAACCTTGTATTCATTGAATTGCTATATAACCCCCCCCCCCTCCATCAATCAAATTACATACTGTATACGTACCGGAGCTCGGTTTATAAATTAAAGTTATTTCCACAATTCTAGCAACTCTTTTTTGTAGTCTTAACAAAATATTCCTATTATTTATATTATGCTTCTTGCTGGTACATCGAAAGAGTTAAGAAATATGCAATTCTTGGAAATATCAAAAAAGGGTGTCTAATTCTAATAACACAGATGCAAAATAATGCCTGAGCATCGCATCACTGACTCGTCACGAATATTATTTGTTTGATTGAATAAGATCACTTACTTGTGCCCGAGACACCTCCGAAGCCACTGGTTCCGCAGCACGGATCATCAACGGGCGACCCTACCAACTCATCGCCCAGTAGCCACACTCCTTCGCAACTTGTCCAAAACAGAACCAGAAAAACACAAACAACATTCCAAACAAACATTTTCCAAACAAACATTGCTACTTCATACGATGGGTGCGCAAGATAGAGTGGCGAGCAAGTGTATGGTGACGTGAAAATGTCTGATCAAAAGCAGAAACTTTCCCGGCGCACATGAACTTGTGGAAGAATGCACAGTTCATAATATTCGTACCATTAAGAGGGGGAAGGGGGTAATTAGAGTGCGCGTTAGTCTTTGCAATATTAAACATCCTCATATTCGATGCGTTACGTGGTCTATCTGATAGATTGTATAACCCAAGTCTCAGGGGCGGCGGAACGTATTTTCGTTTGGGGGGGGCGCACTGAGCCAAGAAAAGGCATTTATATTTCAAAATTGGCATTTTGGTGCAAACAGATATTTTCACCATGAGATTATCATCTGCGTGAAGTTGTTGTGTGTTCTGTAGTGATTAAGTTGAGCAAAGCCTTTTTGAAGTGATTTCTGATTGATTAGATATATATATATATATATATATATATATATATATATATAAGCTTTTTTTCCGCAAGCGAGTGTAGCGAGCCAGTGGTTTGGAAAATTTTTCAAATCTGTGAAATTCGCTTTTGTCAATTATGGCGCTAATTGCTGTTAATAGGACATCCTCGCGAGATGTTGCGAGCGCGAATCGTAAGCTCAAAGTTTTGGACATTTCATTTAATACGACATTAAAATTAAACATTCCAAGTAGTATTTGTTATCATGAACAGTTGTGTATCTAACTAAAGAATTGACGCGAGCGCACTAGCGTACCTATACGGGGGGTGGCAGGGGGCAGACTGCCCTCTGATGAGTCACAACCCATGCAAGGGACCTATCCCTGCCCCCCTTTTTTGTCAATTTTGCCCCCCTCCCCCTGTGGAAAATCCTAGGTGCGCTACTGCGCGAGGCGCGAGCTGAAATTTTGTGGTTTTCCAACCTGAAAACTGGACATTCTAAGCACCTTTTGTAACCAAGAACAAAAAAAAATGTACTTTGTTAAACAATGATTGATGCGAGCGCAAAACGCAAGCAAAAAAATGTGATTTTCTAACCTAAAATGTATTATGTTGTGCTTCAAAAAGGGTTTTTCATTTTGAAAAAGGCACATTCCATTTTGAAAGAGGGCGCTTTCCATTTGGGGGGGAGCCACCCTCCCGGTTCCGCCGCCCTTGACAAGTTTGACACAGAACCGATAAAATTCGAGGGTGGGGAACCTAAACCCTTAAATTGTCATGACCCACAGACAACAGCAACAACAACAAAAGAAGGAGTAGGGAATGAAAAAGTGTGACTATATTTTTTTTAATAATGCCCCATATACTCTTATATGTTCTGCTCCTCGATCATTTACGGGTATAAGTCGAAACACAAACTGGACATGGGGTAGGGAGTTCATATGTGTGTATATATATATATATATATATATATAGTGTGACAGAAATGGATGAAGAGAACAATGGTAGGCGTAGCTTAAATCAAAGTTGCCCAGAGCTATATACCCTTTGGAAAAATTGGTAATGCCGAAAAATGTCCCTGCCGGGAATCGAACCCGGGCCCCCAGCTTTGAACGCCGGTGCCTTAACCACTAGACCACAGAGACGGGTTAGTGGCTAGGGCGACCCCGATCCGATTGACCGTCAGATAAACAGATTTTCGACATTAAACCAATTACATAAGAAAGAAAGAATCGGCGTAAATTAAGAAAAGGATATAAAGTAGCATTATCAGAGGACTTGACGAAAAGGAATGCCAGTTTGCTTACACAAACAGCTCGCAATTAAAAAGTAGACTCGTCCTCGACAATGGAAAACAACTAATGGCAAAGAAATACATAAACTCATTACATCCCACACCGCTCTGTCAGTCTCGTAGTCACGGGACTTTAGAATTTTGTAGTCCCAACTTGCTGACACTAATAATCATTTACATGTAATATGATCTATCTATAATCTACGTCAATATTCTGCGTCTGAAGGTTATTTTTACTTTGAACAACTACATCCATGTATTGTTTGTATACATGTGTGCTTGGAGGTTTGATATTAAGGGTTTGTATTTACATTTATCTACATATATATCAATTAACATCAATATCCACATGTACTTCAATATCCACATCTATCAACGTCAATATTTTTTCATATGCTGCGTGACTTTTGAGGTATGATGTGTTTACATCTGTATATGAACAGCAATGTACATCAATATCTACATCTATCTATATCAATATTTTTGCATATATTAAAAGTCTGTTTGACCTAGATCCAGTACATCATTGTATTGTTTTTGTTTGTACTTACAGTTTATGCCTTTGAGGTATGATATTTATTGATAGTTTTGTATTTAAATTTATCTACGTATATATACATCAATTAACATTAATATCCACATGTACTTCAATATCTACATCTATCAATATTTTTTCATAGGTTGTGTGACCTTGATTGATCCACCACATTCTTGAAATTGTTTGTTTGTACTTATATGCCTTTGAGGTATGATATATCAACATCAATGTACATCAATATCTACATCTATCTATATCAATAGTTTTGCATATATTAAAAGTCTGTTTGACCTTGATCCAGTACATCCTTGTATTGTTTTTGTTTGTGCTTACAGTTTATGCCTTTGAGGTATGATATTTATTGATAGTATTGTATCAATAGTAATAGTAATGTTTATATTATGTATAGCACATAAAACAAATATTCTCTATGCGCTTGGGAAAACTAAGGAGAGGATTAAGAGAAGTGTTGGTGAGTTCTTTTTGATGAGGTAGGTACAATTTGAATAAGTATGTTTTAAGACCTGTTTTGACTTTGTTAACTGAATTGATTGTTTCGAGGAAATTTTGAAGTTTGTTCCATGAAACAGGGGCTGCATGAGCAAACGAACGTTCGCCATATGATTTTGTTGATATTTGAGGTACGACTCATAAAGTCACGCTTTGTGAACGTAAATTGCGTGTTGGCTTATACACATTAATCTACATTAATATCTACATCAATATCTACATGTATATCAACACCAATATCCATGCACATCAATATCTATATATGGACATTCTTGCATAATATTTTAAAAGGCGGTTTTACCTTCATCCAGACAGTACATCCTTTTATTTATCTACATCAACATCTACAATATCCACTTTTATCTATATCAAGATTTTTGCATCTAGTACATACTACTATTGGTTGTTTATGCTTTATGCATTAGATATATGATATTTATCGATAGTATTGTATTTACATTTATCTACATTAATATATACATCATAATACATGTATATACAACACCAATGGATATCCATGTACACCAATATCTACATAAATCTATATCAATCTTTTTTGTGTACATCTACTGGATGTTTGACCTTGATCAAGTACATCCTTGTATTGTTTGTTTGCGCTTGCGCTCTATAAATTTTGTATCTTTTATTAATGTTTTGCATGACATTTTGTCTGGCTACTAGTATGAGTGTGATTTTCCTAGGTGATATGGTAATTAAGTCCCGAGGACTTTAGGATCAAGAATGACCAAGAATATTTGCACAAATGGCGGGAAAGGCAATTATCAGCGGATACCGGGTAACGGAGACATTGAATTGAATTGAATTTATTTCCGTTAAAAAACCAATAACAATACATATAAAATGAAACATGTGAATTGATAAATGAAAAACGGGAGGATGGCCCTACTCAGCAGCATCAATCATGGTGCTGCTTGTCTACCCAGGACATTTAGAAACTGGGTGAAGCTGCCGTCTTAGTCTTATCCTTACCTTACTTTATAGGTCTATGTACTTGTTAAATTATTGATGATAATTTTGGAATATATTTTTGTTAATATTAGTGTACTCTACCTTTTGAACATTAGGAAAGAACAATTCCCAAACAAAAATCAAAAGTTGAACAAAAATTACAATGTCTGTACTACCTTATATACTATTACCTCATTTAGGCTATTTCATTGTTCAATTAATCTATTTCATTTCAAAATAGCGACAACTGCTGTCAGGCAAATCAGATATTGGTATATCATCCAATACATCCTCTTGTATCTCATCATTCAACTCGCAGAGGCCACCATCGGGGTGAAAGTTGAACGATATGCAGTCGTTGATGCCTGCGCACATCATCGCGCACTGAATCGAAGTCTTCACACGCGCGGTGGAAATCACGTGATTCCTCACACAGACGTTGACACCGAGTGCGAAGCGCTTTGAGTTCTTAATCTTTATCAATGGGTCCGTGATCGGTTCATCAGTGGTTATCGATTGAGTAGTGGTTATTGAGTTCATGAGAGATGTTGATGATGATGATGGTGGTGATGATGTTGATTTTGTTGATGATGATGATGAAAACTCTGTGATTGATTCTGCAGTGGTTGTGGACTGAGTGGTTGTTATTGAGTTTTCAGTCAGCGTCGTTGGCGATGCCGTGGTCAAATGATCAACGGTTGATGATGTAGTGATTATGGACGTGGTTGTTGCGGAATCTGGGTTTTATTGAAAATAAAAGAAAGAAATGAAAGAAATCCGTGCCTTACCCGAAACGCGAAAGATGGAATTTGGCAAAATGAACAAATTTACACGTATCTTTAAAAGAAACTGTAGAATATAAATATTCTTTCAATAATTTTTACGTTTTTTATCATGCCATTAAGAAAAAATACAATCGCTTTAATTTGGAAACCGCCTACAGATAATATCTATTGTTATTTTTTATAGTTTCAGTATAGACTCGTGAAATATGTCACATTTTATATCTTACCTTCAATTGGTATGTTCACCACTTCATTTTGGAAGGAAATCAACATGTCCATCTCGTTATGCGATCTCATTCATCTTTTGCAACAATAAAACAGTCCTAATTCTTCCGCCAGTAAATGGGTTAAAAAATATACGTGACATTTTCTTCACCACTTATATCGCGGGCAAAGGAGGTTCAGTGATTACCCTTCCTACATTCAATATTACTTTGTTAGAGGGAGAATTATATGCATGCACATTTTGCCAGTCAGCTGTGTGAAAATACAAATCTTGGAAATGGGTTGGGTGGAATGATTACCTTTGTACACTGTAAAGACTGTGGTGTTAAAACTGACACCATTTGGTGTTAAAAGAGGACCACACCCTGAGGTGTTAAAATTACACCCTAAAGATTGAACATAACACCAAAGAGTGTAAATGTAACAACCAAAGGTAATAATAACAATAACTTAAACTTATATAGCGCTTTTCATGAAATTATATCAAAGCGCTTTACAATGTAAAACATTCAAAATATACAAATTAGAAATCATTAAACTAAGAGAGAGAAAAAAAATCAAGGACACTGTAAATGGAGCGATGTTGAATATGCTTTCTTCATGAGGTACGTTTTTAAATTTGATCGAAATGAAGTGATATTTGAGATGCAACGAAGGGAAGTTTGAAGAGTGTTCCAACAAGGAGCTTAGAAGCTCCTTGGTTCCAAAGACGTGGGGCAGAGCTTGAAAAGGACCTATCACCAAAAATTTTAGTTTTTGCTTTTTTGAATGTTAAGAAATTTTGATTTGCAGAACGAAGGGACCTACTGGGAGTATATGCCTGGGCCAATTCGGAGAGATATTTTGGAGCATGTCCATGAATAGATTTGAATGTTAGGAGTAGAATTTTGAATTGTATAAAGAATTTAATGAGGAGCCAGTGCAATTGTTTAAGAGTAGGGGTTACATGGTCATGTTTTTTAGTGAGGGAAACTAGACGGGCTGCAGAGTTTTAAATTCTCTGAAGCTTAGAAATATCCTTTTCTGGAATTTCATGGAGCAGGCTATTGCAACTGTCAAGAAGTGAACTAATAAATGCATGAATGAGGATTTTAGTAGATGACTTTGAGAGATATTTTCGAATTTTACAAATTTTTCTTAGGGCGAAGGATGCTTTATACGACAGATGCTGTTGACATGGGGACGCAATGAAAAGATTTTATCAAACAAAACACCTAAGTTAGTAACCGTTTTAGAGGGATGTATATGAACATTTGCAATTTGAATTGGAGGAAGCTCAGGGGTACGTGTTGTAATAACACCTATAGGTGTAAAACTAACACCACCAATTTAACACCGGTGTAAAATAACTGGTGTGGTCCTCGATCTATGTACACCGGTTAACACCACAGTTTTTGCTGTGTATTCTTGTTGATTTAAGGTGTGTGTAGAATTGTGTTTTGGCTAGAAATAACTTGGTGGGTACCTCAAAGAGCTGTCCGTAGGTTATGAGCGACTTTATACGAACGGCAGGTGATCCTTTCTTGAAGTAATATTATGCGCACCCAATTTCATTAGTTTGGATTTTGCTCATAAGAAAGTCGCTCGTAAATCGTAACTTACGAACAGGTTTGTGAAACACCAACCTGGAACGAGCGTTTCCTAGGATAATTATTTTGTTTCTACCTCTATACCTGAAATAAACAAGATCATTCTAGGTGCATCTGGTAGCGGGGACGACGTGGATGTCTTAACTTGTGTAGCCATCGGTTCTGTAGCACTCGGTTTCAACCGGTATAGTAACCCCGTTGAAAAATCCGTGAAGTGAATCGCATCCTGTTCTCCTCGTAGGGCTATTCCATACGGATCAAATGAATTTAGATCTTTGACATGGGTCACGTGAATGCGGCGATCAGATCCATCAAGATACACCGATTCAATCCGCTGAAGAGCCCTGTCGCCCCAGTAAACACGCTCCTCTGTGAGTGAAAATGAACAATTGTAATCGACAAAGATTTTTTTTCGGAATACATCAAGCCAGTGATTGCGTTCATGAAATCAAACATACCCTTATATTACGGGAGCCAGCAGCTTCTGCCTAGCTGAGAAAGTTACAACATTTTTTCAGTGGTGGACCGTGATCCGGAGGATACAAAGCATTGGAGGGGCACTGTATTGTTTGTGAACAATGCTGTGCCCATCCAATGCTTTGTCTCCTCCGGGTCAAGGTCCGCCACTGATGCCCCTCAGTAAGGAAATGCGCTTCTGGCTTGTCGTAAGTGATGGGTGTGGCCAGGAGAGGCTTGAAAAGGACCCACAAAATTAGGCTATCCTATAGCTGAAAAAGAAACCTCATGAAATCGGTGGGATATTGTCTTGCTTGGCGTCATTGAAAAAAAAATAGTCCCAGACATTTTTGGTGGTGGGGACCAAGCCGCCAGACGAAACAAAAGAATTAATCATGTCATCCCGTCTCCCTTGCTCCTGAAAAAACCTTTATTTTCAATATCAATAGACTTTTAAAAAAAGTGATCGAGCACAAAAAAATAAATAAATCAGTGAACCAAATTTTGAAGGGGCCAGACTTTGGATTTGGTCAAGTTTTTCGAAAGGGCTATGGTTGAGCGAAGCGAGCGATTAAATTTTTGACCCTATTGTATTTCATTTATTTGTTTTTTTACGGCAACGACATCCTCCATTAATAAATATTTGGAAAAGTGGTGACCGAGGAGTAAATTTTCGAAGTGAAACCCACCATTTGAAGGACTTTATGAACTTTCAAATTAATGTAGACCTACAGCATTTTCCAATTTTTGAATGAAATACTCTCTCCTCTCAATCTCTCTCTCTGTTGTATTTTTCTTCCGCTAAGCTCGGACATCATCGGCACCGTCGGGAAGGCCCCATAAATTGCAGTGAAGGTGACAAGTACTAAATAGGTTTTGGCGAGAAGATGTCAGACTCAATGCGTAAGAAGTAAAGACTTATTTTCAACCAATACTTTAATGATCGAGTTCTTGACGGATTGGTGCCAGGGCTAGGTAGGTAGCAACCAGGTGTTCCACATCTTCAGGGGTGGACATGCATAAACGAAACCAGTAATTTGGTCAGATGGACTTGGCAAGAAATCTGGGCACGGATAGTGATGGTATTTGCAGACTTGAACTTGCAATGTATCTAGGGTACGAATCATTGGCCTTGGACTTAGGAAATCGAGTCCATAAGGACAAAGAAGTCATATTGGCAATTGCATCCTGCTGTCTGCTATCAGATGTCTGCCTCACTGCCGACAGAACCATTTACTTCCAAAGGTGGTAGCTTGGGGGTTTCCTGTGGGGAAGGTTGAGTTCCTGAAGAGCAACACACCACTGTTATGTGGAGTATGTATTGGCACAGATGCCATGTAGAAGCATCCTTCCGCTCGATCCTGTTCAAGTCCGTGCTTCAGATCTGTCCCAAGAGTTGAATCTTTCCCTGTGTGATCATGGGGTTTACTTGAAAGATGTCTGTTAGAAGATACCCCGCTTCATCGGCAGATGCTATTAGTGATCCTGAATCTGCTTAAATATGTGGATATGAGCTTTATCCAAGCATTTCAACATTGCTTTGGAGAAAGATATTCTGGAACAACAAAAATCATCCTTGGAACACAAAGGTTTTTGAGGCGACATGAGGTATAAACATGTACCCTTGCTCCTAGCGGAGAGGTTCCAACGATGGCATAGAATGCCCCGTATCCCTTGTTGATGGCATCAGCAGCATAGACGTACTGGAGATTTTAAGTCCTGACAATGCCAAGGTTCTTATGAGAGGAAACATGTGCAATTGGTTCACCGTTGATCTGCCATTATTTACCATTGCTTTGAAGATGTTGATTAAGCACAATGATGGCACTCTTTGTGGGGTTGATCTCGTACGTCATTCCTGTGTATATTCAAATGTTTACAATATCTGCTGAAGTTCCATGGGCTTGTTCCAAAGGAATGTGACTGATCGACAAAGGTTAGGACATAGATTAGGTTGGTAACATGCATGTTACTGATCTTACAGCCACTATAATGACCCCTTAGTTATTGATGTTCAGTGTATACATCATGATGGAAGGTACTCCTCTTTGCCTAACTCCTTGAAGAATTGGGGAAGGAGGGACATACTTCATGCTCCCAGAGCACCTTACTTGAGCAGCTGGTGTAGAAATTGGTAATGGTCTGTGACAGCACTGGGATGGACGAGTCGCTGCCATCTTGGACAGGAGACCATCTTGCCAAACCCTGCCGAATGCTTTCTGGGCATCCAGCAGAGGTATGTAAAGAGGTTGGTTGGTTGACTTGTACAATTCAATGACCAGGTCTATAGTGCTTTCTAGTGCTAGTATAGATACATTATCTGGACCACTAGCTTTTCCAGGCTTTAAAGTAAAAATGACTGAAGACAGCTCCAAGGTAAAGAGATCAGATGATCAAGCCCGTGAGGATGGTATTGCTCATGTGAGGGCAGGTTCTCAGGATGAGCCGGACTCAGAGCTTCCGCATATCCATAGTCAGATCCTCGAAATGTTTATTCCAGGCCAGGAATAGGAGAGAGCACCAAGATTGGGTTGGTGCACACAAGTGCGAGAATCTCGTTCTTTTACTAGTGAATACAACAGTTGATCGTTCTGCTCATGGGCTTCCTAACTTCTTGATAAGAGAGCATCCTGCAGGTTGCTCTTGCCTGCCTATGTTTGGCTCGGGACACCAATTAGTTTTCTCATTTCCAAGTAGTATGCACATCGCTAGATCGATCGGTCGATACGATCACTTGCATAATATTGAAGCAAAAAGCAAATAGGTTTTTTTATATCAGGGGACGGGGGAGACGAGATGATAATATCCATTCCTATCTGCATGATCAGTACAGTACCCCCTGCTGCCCAAGATATAGGTCATTTCAACTGTATTGAAATGACCAACGTAGAAAATTATCAAGCCCCCGGAAGAAGGCCACCTCCCCTCAAATTAATTCTAGTCTAAAACTACGCTTAGGGCTATGCATGCATTTTTTAGGGGTTTAGTTTCCTAATGGTGACGATCTTTCAGCCCTTTCTCTGTTTTTTGGTTTTGCTTTTGTCATTCTTAAGGACCCCGGTCCCTCCCTCCCCAAGCTAGATAAAAAAAATCCCTTGTGTTCTTCCTCTCCCACCCCTTCCCCCCTCAACCATCCCCTTCACTACCCCATCCCAACCCCACCCAACCATTAGCCCTTTTCTGCGTCTGTATGCAGTCGTTTCTATGCATCAGGTTTTCAGCACAAACATAATATCACGGTTCTGAAGTGCGAGATTAAACATATGGATTATTATATTGAAAATTCCCCCATCGATTTCATGAGGTTTCTTTTTGAGCTAGGCTAGCCTCATTTTGGGGGTCCTATTCAAGCCCCTCCTGACCACACCCTCCGCTTACGACAAGCCAGACGCGCATTTCCTTATACTTAGGGGCATGCATACTATATTGCTATGAAGGTGAAGATTGGTAACCTTCTCCTCTAGGCAGATGCCCCTGGCTCCCGTATACCCAGTTGTTGTGTGCCCGGATAGGTTATGTGTCCGGACGATCAATTTTAGAAAGTCATTTGGGATAATTTACAAGCGAAGTTTCATCAAATTTTAGTACAAATTGTCAGGGAACATTATAGACAACAAAATAGAAGATGATTACAACTATTGAATCTATATTTTTAGTGTAATCCAAAGAAAAAAAAGGAAGGCTTCAAAAATATAAAGTGTTCGGACACCCGACCCCCCCCCCCATTTTACTATTAAACAGGGGTCGTTTCGATGATGAAACTACTGACAAATTTTCTATTTAACATGTTTAATATTTACTATAGTCAGATACATATGCTTCTCAGCCACTCAAAACTTTTCATATCATGGCAACTTGCCAGACGATCACGTGTCCCATGTTCTGACCAATGCGGTGATGCGTTACTTTCCTCAATGTAACAGAGAATTTCAATGCGATATTCTAAAGTTACACTTATTTATTTCCGTTTTCTTTAGGCAGGGTGGTCTCTTTCGTGCATAAAAACTGCTTTTGGAGAGATCCCTGTAAATCTGAAATGGCAAAATTACTAATTGCATTCGCATTTGAATATCGAAATATGACGGTATTTTGACTAGAGCTTTGTCTGAAGGACTGTATTTATCCATAGTAAAATAAATGTATATTGTTAAATCTTTGTTAAGTTTGATTTCGGTTATCATCTGAACCGGGTTAAGCAAAATACGACATTAACTACTATTCGGTTTGAATAATTTGCTTCCAACCCATGCTTTTAAAAGGAATAGGTTCTTAAATAGAATTTGTCAAAATTGGTTATGGGTCGCTGAATACGTATCCGACGAAAAATTAGGCTCAAACTTACATTAAAATAGTGTTATGCTGATCAAACTTGATCAATGTTTTGTTCGGACGCATTTTCATCAGCAAACGTCATGGCCGTATAGTGGGTGTGGTTGGGTCTGCAGACAAGACTACACATTAATGGAAACGATCACTCATTGCTCATCATAAAGATTTCAACTCACCGTGCTATAGTTAAAACCCCCCCCCCCCCCCCCCACTCCGGGGTCAGAAGGACCGAATGCGTCTTCCCAAAATGTCCGGTAAAGGTAAAAAGTGGTGCATTTGTATTTTCACCCGGAGATTTCCTAAAAGGGGGTGTTTTTATCTCTCTCTTTGGACTCCTGAGAAATTTTAAAAGGGGCCTAAAATACCTTAAATAACATAGAAAATTGATCAAATCCCAGGATCAAATTCCTGAAATTCCTGAAAATTTTGAAAGCTCATTCAGGATTATTTCATTTTGAAAAGTAAAGTACGGACCTTTTGTTGGAATGAGAGCTCACTTGGGATGGGGGGGGGGGTACATTGAGCAGTGATCCGGATTTAGGGGGGTCTCCAATGCAGAAAAAGCCCTCGAAAGGGGGATTCAGAAATTTTGGCAGACCTTCGATAGGGTATGCTTTCAAAGGGAGTGAACGAGCATAGGCGTACCCTAAATAACACTGAGTGGGGGGAGGGGGTCGGGAGTTAAAACATCGACCTGTTGTAGGTCCATGGTTAAAACAAATGAATGTTTACCCTTGTAGTCGAGCGCTAAACTGATCATGTTGGCGATACCACTCACGATGACGACACGTCCTGTCCCGTTTAAATATGACCGTTCAATCGTTTTCATGCCGGTATCACACCAAATGACAACGCTATATGCATGAAGGAAAGCCAAAGAATGGATATCAATACATTTTAGTGCAATTGGTTCCATTTTCCGACCAGGTGGGTGTTTCATAGAGCTGTTCGTAAAGTTACGAACGACTTTACGCGCGACTGGACCCTGTCCTTGGAATGGGTCATAATTCAATCACATAGGGATATCACATAGCACAAGAAAGGATCACCAGTCGTGCTTAAAGTCATTCGTATCTTACGAACAGCTTTATGAAACACCCACCTGATCTGCGTGATCAAGCCCGATCGATTGGTTTGAACGGTGACACGACAATTGCTCCGGGCATAGGGTTAGGGTTTCTGTAGGGTTTTGTGTATAGGTTTAGGGTAACGGTTAGGGCAGGCTATTGTGGTAAGCACAGGGTTGAAGTTCTGTGGGGTTGTGGGTTGGTGTGTGGAATTTAGAACGGAGCAATTATGCCATTCGACCATTTCGACCCGCTCGGTATAGCTCGGCAAAGAAATCGGCTTCATTCGGCAATCTTCGGCATCAGTCGACCTTAATCGACATAGCTCTGGTTATCGTTTCTGATATTTTGAATACATGTACAAACTATGCGAGAAGAGAACCAGTGGCCATTACCCTGAGTAATCCTCAATCAAAGCAGATTGACCCTTATGACGTCATCATTGGGCCCATGGTTGCCCCATCTTGGCACCACCCCTGGAAAAGATTGACCTAAGTACATGTTTAATTCTTGCAGTATCTCAATAAACGGTGGAATCTAAATTTAAAATGACATGAATGGCGTCATGATATGGAAAGCGTTGTTCTTACATGGTCTTAATCATCTGATTTATGTAGATAATGTTAATGCAAGATGCGAAATTAAAGAAACTGTCATTCTTTTGCGGTAAAAGTGATGTTTGTACGTAGGACCCCGTTTTTCAAAGGACATTGCTTTGGATTAATTGATTACGCCACCACGAGATGAGATCAGGACTCCGTAACACAAAAATTAGCGACCAATCGCTAAATGAACTGACCAATCAATTCCAGTGTTACGCGCGCATATGGTTTAAAATACTGACCAGGGACCAATAAGTGCTCTTCTTTCATTATTTGCAATTCATCGTAAACATTTGTGTTACGGAGCCCAGATTGGTAAGAAAGCGGCCGTGAGAAATGAGTATCTGAATGTAAAAAATGGCCCATGTCAATTTTGGGTGAACTTGAGTTAAACATGGGAAATTGTTCCTCATATAATGACTCATCTTGTGTAATCTCAGAAATGCCTTCAATAAAGGGGGAAAATCTGTCATGAGCGTAAGAAAAGCCCAAGTCCAGGACTTGGGCTTTTCTCACATTAATATGATATCGCCCTCTCTCTCTAAAAAAAAAAGGATTGGTCAAAATGACCAATCTGTTGGTTAATATGTGTCCGACCGAAAAAAATTGGTCAAAAGCAACCAAATTATTAGTTCAAATCGACCAGAATTTTGGTTGATATTGACCAATTTTATCGGTCGGACACACATTAACCAACAGATTGGTCATTTTGACCAATCCGTTTTAAGTATAAGTCTACCATATGTATGCATGTAAAAACGACCCAAGTCCAACAGACAAAAGGCCCCGCCCACAAGTAACATGAATATTAGTGTTCATAAAAATGGACACTTAAATTTGTTTTATGATGATCTCTGATGTCCTTTGGCCAAATATACTTTAATTGCCCAAATTAAAAAAAAATATACAGTATATCCATGGGGGGTTCTCGAAATGACCTCGTATGGACTTGGACTTTTTTGTATTCATATACTCAAATATTAATAATATATGAATCAGAAAGGAGAATGGATGCACTTGATTTAATTACCCATTTTTGTTGGACACAACGACATCATTTGGTATCTCGAGACCGGTGCCAACCAACACCCCTCGGCTTGTACCATCGAAGTCGACGAATTCTATCTCCTGTTTCCCTCTATCACACCACAAGACTCGGTTGTTTACGGTATCGACAGCGATCCCTCGTGGAGCTGAAATTAAGTTATAAGGATAATGGTGATGATGATGATAATAATAATGATATAATGATAGTGAGAATGATAAATGTAATACACTGTAAACTTACTACTTAATATTCTGTATGTCAGCTGAAATAAAGTTATAATACACTCTTAAAAAGGATTGGTCAAAATGACCAATCTGTTGGTTAATATGTGTCCGACCGATAAAATTCGTCAATATCAACCAAAATTTTGGTCGATTTGAACCAATAATTTGGTTGCTTTTGACCAATTTTATCGGTCGAACACATATTAACCAACAGATTGGTCATTTGACCAATCCTTTTTTAGAGTGTAACAATGGTGATGATGATGTATACTAAGTAAGTATACTAAGTAAGTAAACAGGACCAGCTAGCTGGTAGAACAGTTCTCAGAACTTAAGTGGCTACCCTGGGAAAATATGACGCTATTAGAAAGTTCCCCTTCCAACAAACACCCCCCCCCACCATGTTTTCATGTGCATTCTATATCTCTTTCCATTTTTGAGTTCTCTCCCGAACCCGTCAGTCATGTCAGTGGACAGTAAAAGTCATTGGATGACGTCATATTTATTTTTGGTTTGAAACGGATCCGATGTGTATTGCACAATGTTGCAATGCATAACCGGCTGCATGTCGGCGCGTGCCAGGAAAATCAATATTTAAGATGAAATTCTGTTTCTTTGTTGTAAATGTGCATCGCTATGTTCAAAAGAAAATTATGCATTATTTTTTCATCATCAAATAGCAAAAAAATATATATATACATATAATTAATATGAACACCATGAATGTGTTAATGGCAAGAAACATGCTCCGATGTACATACTGTATAGCTTAAAGGACAAGTCCACCCCAACAAAAAGTTGATTTGAAAAAAGGAGAAAAATCCAACGCGCAAAACACTGAAAATTTCATCAAAATCGGATGTAAAATAAGAAAGTTATGACATTTTAAAGTTTCGCTTAATTTCACAAAACAGTTATATGCACATCCTGGTCGGTATGCAAATTGGCAGACTGATGACGTCACCCACTCACTATTTCTTTTGTATTTTATTATATGAAATATTCTAATTTTCTCCTCCTTGTCAAGTGAAATAAAGTTTTATTTCTCCCTGAACATGTGGAATTACCATTATTTTAACAGTTTATGGTGTAGTCAAGTTGGTCCTTAATGTCAATTCTGTAAAAATTGAAATATTGTATTATTCAAACAATAAAAAACAAAAGAAATAGTGAGTGGTGGACATCATCGACTCTCTCATTTGCATATCGCTGAGTTGTGCATTAAGTGTTTTGTGAAAAATAAGCGAAACTTAAAAATGTCAACTTTTTTATTTTGCATCTGATTTCGATGAAATTTGCAGCGTTATGTTTGTGTGATTTTTTTTCTATCGATTAAATCAACAATTTTCTGGGGTGGACTTGACCTTTAAGAATAAACCTTGGTTAAGCCTTTTAAATCATTTCGCACAAAACCATGCAGGTAAGACATTCAGCAAGTTATACAGGCTCCTAGGTAAAAGACCAGCCAATACCATGAATACGTAATACAAATCGAGTGAACTCACAAGTTATCCTATAGAAACAAACGGAGAAACTCAAATTAATTGATAACAAACTTAAGGTAAATGTTTAGAAACAATGTGTCATTATAATACTTTAAAAGTATTTTTTACTCTTTCTTTTTCTGATGTCAAAATATTTTTTAGAACGTGTTTTAAATGATTAATATATTTTGAATCTACATCTCAATAAAAATCTATTACTACCATTTTTTTCATCTGGAATCGAATCTTTTCACATTTTGACTCTTTATCGAATTTACATCTCACTAAAATGCATGAATCTTTTACTATCATTCCATTTCGAATCAAATCTATTCAATGTTTTACTCTTTATCATCGAGCTTTACAACTCACCAAATGGTTATTTTTTCATACACCTTTTGGCTTTCTACAATCAAGGGTTTAAATACCCTAATGGAAACCAGCCATGTAACTACGTGTAATAGGAATTTTTAAAATCATGTTTAAACGAATATCAGTCAATAAATATAAATGGATGTGTGCGTTTATTTCTCTTGCTATATATAAATTGGGGCATGGGCGGAAATCCCGGGGGGGGGGTCAGGGGGACGTGTCCCCCATTCTCAAAATAGTAGGGGTGACACAATATCAAATGTCCCCCTACTATTTGTGGTCTTTCATGATGGTAAGAAATACATCATTCAAAATCGAAATAAAACATGGATTCTAGGACGAGATATGACCTTACTTTTGGGATGATAACCTTTTTTTTTTTGCTTGTTAAAGTTTTTTTCGTCGAAATTACCTTAAATTTGTGGTGATAACCTTCTTTTTTTTTGCTTGTCAAATTTTTCAGCCTCTTGTCCCCCCTACCTTTTGGGAGATATGAGTCCGCCCCTGAATTGGGGTGAAACCATCGCATCATGGAAGTTTTTCCTGCCCTTCTTTTTGCGAAAATGTAATGGCAAGAGAGTAGCTTTCACCGTTAAACCAAAAGATGTGTTATAGTGTGTACTTTATCGTTCAGAATGATCAATATCCATAGACACAATCCATGATCACTATCTTGAAAGCAATTCAGTATTGATTTTACTCGCTATTGTGCAGAGAAACCAGCAAATATACAAGATGAGAAGATGACCTGAATAGCTTCATGCATTCTATGTATCACTCCTCAAAGTAGGGTATATGACATCATCCCCCCTGCACCCAAGGGGACTTTCCAGTTTTGCAAACTTGTAATTTCTGACAAAATGCAATCCTTGTTAGAGACCGAGTAAAATAATCACTAATAATGCCCGGTCATGTTAACTCTTCATGCATAGCAACCTTAAACACGAATTCAGTAAATTGTTGCTAAACATATTTTTTTTTCGGATACTTCTCAGGGTGATCACTATGCAAATATATTTTTTTCTTCCTTGGTTAGTTGATCTCATCGCAAACAAAGAAAACATGCGAAAAGACCGTCTTCTTATTGATCTTCATCAGTGTACTCCTCACCTATTGTTTGGCATGTCCCTCTTCATTGTTCTCGGGGGATTATTCTATTGTTTTTCCCGCGATATAATTGCTCCTCAAACGGACTCTCAGCGTGAATCATATGCTACTACTACTACTACAACTACTACTACACTCTAAAAAACGAAGTGCTAATTCAGCTCTTAAAGAGCGTGTATAGTGACTGCACTTCGGAGTGCTGATTTTTCTCATTCAAATTTGAACTAGACAAATCAGCACTCCGAAGTGCAGTCACTATACACGCTCTTTAAGAGCTGAATTAGCACTTCATTTTTAGAGTGTATATACTACTACTACTACTACTACTGCTGCTGCTGATATGCTACTACTGCTGCTACTGCTACACTAAAAATAACAATAATGATTGTAATACTAATAAAAGCAATAAATGATAATAATAATAATAATGATAATACACAAAGTTTGGAAAACGCCTTTTTTATACATTTATTTTCAAAGCCCATTAAAGAAATAAAAATAGGATTTGAGATAGTAAAAAAAAATCATTCATTGATGCGATAAACTTACCACTCGAACCTTCATTAATTAGTACGCTGTGTTCTGACCCATCCAACTTGGACCGGCTAACTTCCAATGCTATTCGATCAGTCCAGTATAAGAATCCGAATCGATAATCAAATGCCATGGCAAACGGATAAGAGGTAAAGGGTATCGGCGTTAGGGTAAACGTTGCATCGTGGTATCCGGTTGCACTCGGTTCCGCCTGGTAAATGCCATTGCTCGGCTTTGCGGTCATCAATAGTAATTCTTAAACGGGCGAAAGGAAAACATGTAAATTCTAATGAAATATAAATATTGTCAAAGTTTTTCTTTCTTTCTCCCTCTCTTGGCGGCGAGGGGCTCTATGGATTCATACAGGATTGACATGGGCCTCGTATCAAAAAGGTTAGTAATTAATTGCTAATATAAAAGAACAATTTTGATTGGTTCCTCGTTAGTCTGATCAGCAAAATGCGCACGCAACGATGTTCTTGATTGGCAGTTTCACATAGCGATTAATCGCTAATCTTTGTGTTACGGGGCCAAGGCGGGTGACTTTACGCACGACTCGTGATCCTTTCTTGTGCTATGTGATATCCCTAATTTATAATTGATTTCTAATAACATGTTCCATTCGTGCGTAAAGTCATGCGTAACTTTACATACAGCCTTATGAAACACCCACCAGAAGAGAGAGGGGCCACTTGGAAAAAAAATAGAAGCAAGAAAGAAAGTCAGCCCCTTGGATCCGCGCCAGGTAATGACACAGTCATATTTCTCCTATGGCGGCCGTACAGCGAGTCGACAACAGTCGTTTTATTCCTTTTTACTATATTCAAACCACCTGTATTTGGTACCCCAAAATATTAAAACGGCTGTTTTCGACTCGCCTTACGGTCGCCGACGGGGAAATGTGACGGCGCCACAAATGGCTCGTTACGATCATCTGCGTTCGCGGAGCGGGGATGGAGCGAGGGTGGCCGCACCCTTTCGAGAAAACCGGGGGAGCTTTTCTCGAAAGGGTGGGTGAGGGAGGGGAGTCCAACTAACGCACCTTTTCGAGACAACTTGGGGAGTTTTTCACGAAAGGCTATGTTTAATAGTTTTCTGAACCAGTCGTTTCTATAACATTATTCATCAAATAAATAAATAAGGTACACAGATGGGGAGGGCACTTGTGGCACTTCCCCAAGTTCCCCAACCAAAAAAAAAATCACGACCAAGAAAAGAAAATAAAGGGAAAGAGAGAAGGGAGAAATATATTTTTCTTAATGTTTATGCCATACACAATTAGATGTTTTAAAGATTTTTATTCATTTATTTTTTTTATTTTCCCGATACGCTATATCTAGTATCTTCATTATCTTTGCTTTGGCTCATTAGGCCACTTATTTGCAAATGCTAATTTATTCAGAATAGAATACGCTATTTCTCCTAAAATTCCATTGTTTTATATGGGTTTGTGGAATTGTTGGGATCTGGAATTACTAGAATTACTGCATTAAAACTGCAAGAACTCTTCTTTTTCTTCTAATTATCAGTGGCGTAATGAGCCCAAAATCTTGAGGGGGCCAGATATGTGGTATCGGGCAAAATGTGCTGAAAGGTGTAAGCGAGCAAAAAAAATCGCCGTTTTCATTTTAAAAAATAATCAAATTTTGTATCAGATTTTGACATAAAAACATGCAGAAAATGATTTCACATTCACCTTTCTCTCTCTTATTTTCCATTCTTTCCTTTTTAGTCGTAATTTTTTTATTCATTTATTTATTTTATTTATTATCATTAGTATTTTTTTTTTGGGGGGGGGGTTGGGGAAGCCCCCCCCCCCATCTGTGCACCTCTACCAATAGTACATTAATATTATATTGTTGTTATTATTTGATGAATAATCATAGAAACGACTGGTTCGGAAAACTATTAAACACAGCCTTTCGTGAAAAGCTCCCCCTGTTGTCCCAAAATTGTGCATTATTTGAGTTCCCTCCCTCACCCACCTTTTCGAGAAAACCGGCCGGCCCCGCTCCGCGACCCCGGGGGCCACTTCCATTGACGAGTGGATACCATGCGCGACCATGGGGTATCGAACAGCACCCTAAACCCGTAATTTCCATATTCTGAAAATGCAACCCTTAACAAGTATTGACGTGTGAAACCATACCCTTAACAAGTATTTTTTGTTTTGTAGTAATATTTATTGATCATTCAGTTCAATACAATTCATCGTAAAAATGCTCATGGTATTAACATAATCATATACAGTGGATAAATTCAGTAACAAAAATTAACCACTTATAACCAATATAAATTCACAAAATCATACAATAGTAATGTAGACAATTTATTACTCAACATTGAATAAACTGAATGAAATTTACAATAAAAAAAAGGGTTCGAGGGCACCCCCCCCCCTTCCATTGGAAACAAAAGGATACTATCGGCAAGTATTCCCTGAATTGCCCCCCTAAACAATTAAGTACAGCGAAATTTCAATTGTTATGTCACGGACGTCGGTCGTCGGTTTTACCTTTACCTACAATGGGATTAGTACACCCCCACCTCCCACACCTCGCGCAAATTGTACTCTAAAGTGTCGACTCTTAGGGCAAAAAGTACATCCTTTATAAAATATGTCAGTCTTCATTTTTTTATACATTCGCAAATTTGACCCTAAACACGTAGCTTTCCTAGCGAAAAAAGATACCGTTTTCATTGTGCTTTGACACCCTTATTACGTTACGTACGTAACGTGCCCTATCTTAAAAAGACATCCTTTTTACGTTTTTTTTTGGTCGCGCATGGTCATGATGGTATCCACTCGTCTAAGTAAGTAGGCCCCCCGGGCTCCGCGAACGCAGACGATCGTAACAAGCCATCAAACATAATATTATTCAGCACCTTCAAAGAACACGCACAACCAATTAGTGTAAAACATAACTGTAGAAAGGTAAAACCTCACCTCCAAGAGCAGGAGAAAAGATGATCAGGAAGATGAACTGTAATCCTTCTGCTACGAGATTCATCACTGGTTATTTTGGTATAGAGGTTCATTCATTAGACACCTATTCTAAGGTTACACGGTTCGATTCGCAATTTGACGGTACCGTACCGTTACTGCTACTTGCATGAAATAACTGATAGAAACAGTTTACATGCCGATTTCTGGGGGCATCTGAATTCCGGTGTTAAGACGTTTCCTGGAGGACAAAAATGAAATAGGTTTTAACTTTCATCGTTAGGCCTATTATCATCACCGTTGTCGTCATTACCATCAATGGCTAGTAACGAAGATAACAGAATCACAAGATATATACATGTACATGTCTGTTGTAAACATACAAGTTTAAATGAAAGAAAATTTACTAAGTTGCTCCGAATTTCTCATCGGACGAGAAAGATGTTTTTATCAGAATTGGAGGTAAATCTGCTTGTTTTACTCCTGCTATCCCGTGGATCCCAGGATGCCTTTAGTGAAAAACGGCCTTTTTCTCATGTCATCACATTATGACCTGAATTACCAACATTGATTCTCTCATGACCGAAGTCAGTCAGTTATTTATAAAATGCATAAATTTCTCCTTTTTTAATGGCCCATGATGGCCTAAATTTGTTTTCTTTTAAGGGATCGGATGTGAAATAATTTGCATAGGCCTACTGAAGGTAGGCCTCTTTAATTTTCTAAAGAAAATGACAATTATTATTATAATATTTTTTTTATTTATTATACAATATTTGATTACCTGCGAAGACGACTTTAATAAACTATAAACATATCAAACTGAATGTAAACAAATGAAGAGGAAATACATGCATCAATCAAACACTTCCAACTGAATCATACACATGGGAAATGCATTATTTGAATGTACCCTGGTGGACTCCTATATGTCGACTGCTATTGAACTGATTCTGAACTTTTTTCACACTTCCATATATTTTTCACGAGATTGCTCTGTTATTACAATGATGGATTTTATATGTTGTGATATGCTTTTTATAATGTTGTATCTTTCTTCATTTCCTCTCTTTTCTCAAGTTCTTCTTACCTGTCTTTCCTCAATTCTATAATACTTGGCTTGTTTCAAAACTATGTCTCTGTCAGTTATTAACTGTGATTCCTCTCCAGTGAATCTTGATAATCGTCGGGTAAAATGTTCAATTTGTAGCATTACAGAAAACATTTATTATTTGAAACAGGATCTGCTTAGCTTCATACATGATGTAACAAACATAACTTTATTATGTAATAAATGCTTAAGTGAAATTTTTCCTTTTAATAATATTAATGATGAACAATTCTATGATACTTGCCATATGTCTCTTAATGACCGTGGAAATACGTTTTCAGATTCATTCCTACATGAAATGATTAATAATGGCACACCAAAGTTATCATGGAATAATGATGAGCCTTTTGATCCTATTAATTTTTCAGAACAGTATTTTACTGTAAAAAAATTAATGAAAAGAACAGATCATTGGGTAAAACATATTCTATCATACATCTCAATTGCAGAAGTCTTAATAAAAATTTTGAAAATTTAGACATATTTTTAAATGAAATTGAACATCACTTTGATATTATAGGAATATCAGAGACTTGGCTAAATGATTCATCTCCTTTATCAATGCTTCAATTAGAAGATTATTTATTTGAACATAAACACCGAGTTGGCAAAAAAGGTGGTGGAATTGGAATGTATATCAATAAGTCTGTGCATTACAAAATTAATGATTTAGCTACACAATACAGTACTTTTGAATCGTTATTCATTGAAATTCCAGAAAAGGGTAAAAACAAATTGATTGGTGTCATTTATCGTCCTCCTGACAAATCCGTTGATGGTTTTTTAGAAGATTTCACAAATGTTTTTCAATACAATATTATGAATGCTACATCATGGGTGATTTCAACTTAGATAATTATGTTAAAAGTTTCACAAAATATTAAAATCGATGCTTTTTTCGATTTGATGCTTAGTTATTCTTTTCAGCCGCTTATTGGTGCACCAAGTCGTGTTACAGCTTCATCTGCCACTTTGTTGGATAATATTTTTGTTAACTCAGATTTATTAATAAATGCTGGTATTCTCATATCTGATATAAGCGACGATTTACCTGTTTTTGCAATTACTGGCTCTCTAACAATTGTGCCACATGAATCTATTTATACTATACGCTGTATCAACGATGATACAATTAATATGCTTTATAGTGAAGTTCAAAATCTGTCATTTTGTTTAACTGATGATGTAAATAGTTCGTACAATTCATTTCTCCCAAATCTTACCAATTTATATAATAAATGCTTTATGAAAAAAGAACGTTAACAGAAAAAGATATGTAATAAAAGAGTATGGATGACGCACGATTTAAAAAAGCTCTGCCAGAAAAAAATCAGAACTTTATAAAAAGTTTTTACAATATCCTATACAGTATCGTGAGAAAGCATATAAAAGATTCAGAAATTATGTAACCTTAAAGCTTAGACAAGCTAAGAGTAATTTTTATTTCAAGAAATTCAATGATTTCAAAGACAATACAAGAAAGACTTGGCAATGTATTAATACAATTTTGGGAAAAAACAATAGCTCATCTTCAAGTATTAATGCTATAAAACTGAATGGTAAAATTGTAACTAATAAAAAACAATTGCAAATGCCTTTAATGATTTTTTGCTACAATTGGTACTAAATTGTCTGATCAACACATTAATAATTCTAATACTAATTTTACTTCTTATCTAGATGACCCCAATTTGCAATCGTTATATCTCAAACCAATAAAACCAAGTGAAATAATTGATATAGTTTTAAAAATGAAAAGCAATACAAGTTCTGGTCATGATTCTATATAGGTATCAAAGTTGTCAAGAAAATAATTCGTTTACCAGTCATTTGTGAAAATCTTAGTCATATTTTTAACTGTAGTATATCTACTGGCAAATATCCTGACTTAATGAAAATAGTCAGAGTAATCCCAATTTACAAAAAAGGTGATACGAGTGAACTTAATAATTATAGACCAATCTCTGTACTCTCAATATTTGCTAAAATACTCGAAAGATGTATGTTCTTTATTTGATAAACTCCAAGTTCTTTTCTGTACTCAGTTTGGTTATAGATGTGGGCACTCCACATCTTCTGCAATATTGGAATTGATTCATAAAATTACGCAAGCAATAGAAAGGAAAGAATATGCATTAACAGTTTTTATTGATTTGTCAAAAGCTTTTGACATTATAGATCACTCAATTTTATTTCATAAATTGCAAAACTATGGGATCAGAGGTATTGTTTTAAACTGGTTTCTAAGTTATTTGAATGAACGACAACAGTATACAGTTATAGATGGTATGGAATCAAAATACAATACAGTAAGATGTGGAGTGCCCCAGGGCTCTATACTTGGTCCCCTTCTGTTTTTGATTTACATAAATGACTTGCCAAAATGTTCAACCTTATTAAATTACATATTATTTGCAGACGATACCAGTATTTTTCTTTCCAATCCTGACCCAACTCAACTTATCAATACCATGAACACCCAATTATTAAAATTACATCAATGGATGTGTGCCAATAAGCTGATTTTAAATGTAGATAAAACTAACTATGTAATATTTGGTACACGTAAAATTAGTAATAACATCCCAAATATTTATTATAATAGAGTGTCAAGTACTAAGTTCTTAGGTGTTATTTTTGATGATAAGTTGTCTTAGAATAATCATATAAGTCATCTATGTGGTACCATATCTAGAAATATCGGAATTCTTAGAAAATTGTCATTTTTGCCCAGAAATTTTCTCAAATTATTGTATCATTCTTTAATATCTTCTCATTCAAGTTATTGTTCCACAGTGTGGGGCTTCTCATCAAAATATAATCTTAATCGTATATTTCGTCTACAGAAAAGGGCACTAAGAGTTATAACTCATTCTCATCATTTACATCCTTCTTCCCCTCTATTTTCCAAAATGAATATTCTTTCAATCCATAGTATTATTTCTTTACAAACGGGTTCTTTCATGAATAACTGTTATCATGGTAGTATACCACCCTCACTTTTAAATTATTTTATATTGAATCGATCCATTCATTCCCATAATACACGAAATAGATGTAAATTTCATCCTCCTCTGTGTCGAACTGAGCTAGCCAAATCAACCATTTTTTATCAGGGCCCTATACTGTGGAACAATCTCTCTTAAACTTCAGACAGCAAAGACATGTAAACTTTTCAATTTTAATTACAAACGACACTTACTTTACACTGAGCAACCCTTTCTCTTGACAAATAATCATAGCCTCTCTGTTTCTTTCTTCCTTCTTTCCTATCCTGTATACGGATGTATTTTTATGATTATGTATGTATTATATTTTATGTATTATGTATTACCTACTAGTATGTGCGCTTATGAATGTTATATTGGGCCATCCAAACAAGCCTGATGAGCTTTCATTTGGTCCACAACTATTTTAAAATGTATTTGTATATTGCTTTGTATATATCTTAATTTTGTGGAAATAAATGAAATGAAATATGCAGGAAAGCTGCTCGCATATGGCTTCACAAATTAATTAAAATTCGAATAACTTTTAAACCCTTTGATGGATTTTCTGAAACCTTCGGCAATATTATTTATCATTTTTCTGCTATTTTTACAATTAACTTTTTGTCAGGGTGAAGTTCCCCTTAAGCACATACAATTAACTCACCCTGAATATTCCAATCGGTACGGGATCGGTATACATATTTTATAGTAATCGACACATGATTGAACTTTGTGATAGCTACCCCGTTTCCCGCATGACGAAACAAGTTGGAACATTGAACATGTACGGAATAATACTTTGATCTGTGATCTACACAGTACAGAATACATATGATAGGCTGCTGACACCTGGTTCTACTCTGTGTTACTAGGTAAGTGATGTCATGATTTATACTGAAACAGCGTTGAAAAGTATACATAGTATATGAAATGTTGTTACCATAGTTACTAAATGATAACTGTTTATTTCATGTGCTCATGTGCGTAGTAAATCGCACACAGCAGTACCCAGAAAGGAATAACAATCCATGTTTGTAATAATAAAGTGAAGCTATTTCTTTGGTGCAAGTAATTTTTGCACTCGCTTAAAAATAATGTATAGATAATATAGGGTATTTATATTGCGCACATAATTTTTTATCCACCTTGTTAGGTGCTCAAGGCGCTCCTATATTTTCCCGGCTAAGCTAGGCGTTCATAGCGCATACAGCTTTTAAGGAATTACTTCCTATACCGGTACCCATTTACCTCACCTGGGTTGAGTGCAGCACATTGTGGATCAGTTTCTTGCTGAAGGAAATTACGCCATGGCTGGGATTCGAACCGGCCACGACCCTCTTTTTCAAAGTCCGAAGACTAATCAACTGGACCACAACGCTCCACACATGTCGAAATGGGAATCAAAATAACACCAGAATGGTCTAGGATAAAAACCAGTCTTATTATGAATGATATGTTTTTAGATGTTTTTCAGTGATATGCAATACACTGCAATCACGTTTTACTCACATATTATGATATCATTTGCTCTTGCCACGCAACGTTTACCATTTCGTTTTTCACTGTTCGTTCGAAAAGTAATTTTATACTTTTAATGCATTGAGTTATGCTTTTGGCCGTTCTGCGTGCCATTGTTATGTTTTTCCACCAAATTCTCATTTAATGTCAGTGATGGGATCAAAGTTCAAGTATTACCCAAGAGTAGCAATAAGGGAAACGTTTTATTATTACATGAAAGGATGTTTGCGTATTTATAAACAACGGTATGGCCTGTTTTACCATGTTTACACACTGTAAAAAAATGAAGTGCTACACAGCAAAAACTGTGGTGTTAACCGGTGTACATAGAGGACCACACCAGTTATTTTACATCGGTGTTAAATTGGTGGTGTTAATTTTACACCTATAGGTGTTATTACAACATCTATGGTTGTTACATTTACACTCTTTGGTGTTATGTTCAATCTCTAGGATGTAATTTTAACACCTCAGTGTGTGGTCCTCTATTTACACCAATTGGTGTCAGTTTTAACACCACAGTTTTTACAGTGTACTTTAGCACCTAAAGTGCTTGTATAGTGACTGCACTACGAGTGCTGATTTTCTAGTTTAAATTTAAACTAAAATATCAGCACTCGTGTAGTGCAGTCACTATACAAGCACTTTAAGTGCTAAAATAGCACTTCATTTTTTACAGTGCACAGTAATTGTTGAAATGTCTTCTCGCAAAATGGAGAATTCGCGTATTTACCAAAGATTGTTTACCATTTCGTTTTTTTTTCTTTCTTAAAATAGCAATTTTTCTTTTGTCTGGTTCTCCTTAGCAAAACAATCATCCAGGGCTGAATAACAAAAACTTTTTGACCAACCCGTTCTCCCCAGCTACTAAGCCCCCCCCCCTTCCATTTCAGCCGTCAGTCTCGGAGACCCCTATTTCATAATATAAAATTCCAGTTCATAAGCACTCCAATTTATTTTATAGCAACTATTAAGGTACGGTTTCAGATTTTGGTCCCGCACACCCCTATACTTTGTCAAATCCAAGTGCTCCCCCACCCACCTACCCACATTATTGCAACCCGTGACTCCATAGGATATGTCACATTCAGTGTATCAGAGAGGGGAATTAAAGTCATTGGTTTCATTGTCGAGAATTTCAAACAATAACACCTGTTCTACACTATTCATTCGTTACCCGAAACCGTTCAAGTAATATCTTTCAGTCAGATCCCATACAGCCAGAAGCGTAATTATACCCCCCAAAAAAAAAAAATAGTAAAATAAAAAAATGAGGGCAGGCGCGGATCCAGGAGGGGGCGAGCCGGCCCCGCCCCCCCCCCTATTTTTTGACAACCTGCAGAAAAAAGTTTACTCTTTACCTTGATAGAAACTACGAAAAACAGAAAGAAAAGTAAGAAAGAGGTATTTTACCCATGATGTGTAATTAAAGCCTAGTAACGACCGGCCTGACCCCGAAAGGAAACAAAAAAGGTGAGGGGAAGAATTGGAAAAAAGACTTTATATAAAATTTTTCGCTCGCGCTTCGCGCTCGCATTGCCTGTGTAATGAATCCCATTCAAGAGGGTTAAATGACACTAATATATAACCAGTACATATACAATATATCCAATTCTGATATAAATTTGCACACAATTCTCTAGCACATCAAGCATTTATTATTTTGTTTGATTTACACAAATTGTTAATGTGTATCAAAATGTTCGGCTCGCGCTGCGCGCTCGCATTGTTTAATTTGTGAGATACCTCTTTGGAAATTCTTACCAAAGTTTGTCAAAATGCTCCTTTATCATGTCAGTATATCAAAAAATTAAGCTCATGCTTCGCGCTCGCATTTAATTGTTTGAGACGCACAGCTTGTTTATTTAAATAAAAACGCGCTTAGACTGTTCATTTTTTTCAGGTCGGAATATCAGAAATTTTGAGCTCGTGCTTCGCACTATCATTATTTATTTGGTGATACTTGTATCCTCTTCAATAATCACTTAAAACAGTCCTAATTGGTCACTTTTCACGTTACTATATGATAAAATTTCGGCTCGCGCTTCGCGCTCGCATTGTTTAGTTGGATACTTATCTTTGTTCATGATTATAAAGACTGCTCTGAATCTTCAGTTCTAAGGACATAAAATATCAAAGATTTTTAGCTCGCGCTTCGCGCTCGCATTATATATTAAGACCACATGAGATACCTAATATTGTTTATAGCAATAAAAACTAACATATGCTTAAAACTTCAGTCTTTAGTTAGGATTACCCCGTGAAAAACAAAAAAAAAGCCAGATTGTAGCGGCCAATCGAGAAAAATGTTGATCAAAATATTTTTCGGCCCCCCCTATTGGCGAAAGCTGGATCCGCCCCTGGAGGGTGTCAGACGTATGGGGCAATTTTTGATACAAATATAAAAAAATCTAATTAGATTTTAACATAATCAGTAATAGTACTCAGAAAATAGTACAGGTCTGTATAAGCTAGTTCGTAGTTCATTTCTGCGCATGATCAAAAGATTCTATGCATGATCAGAGGAAGGTTGTAGTAATACGATGGTTTAAAATCTAATGAGATATGCACCAACTTTGATGTCTTGATTATTCATATATTCTTTTGAATTGTGGTTTTCATTTACATCCACAACAACAACAATGCGTCCACGAACGACTGGTATTTCACAGTTTGCCAAGTACAGTGTGCAACATGCTATGATATGCATTCAAAGTAGAAATGCAACAAATACCTTCATAAAATTAGCGTTCATTGGTGTGCTATTCTAGTCACCTGGTCTATTCAATTTCTTAATCCTGCTATGTAAGACAAGCTTACGTAATATCTTGCTTTGAAATCTGCCTATCATAATGAAAGAAATGAAAGGTCATTTGACCAAAATTGTCCATGAAGTAACTACGAATTGCGTTATATTTCACCCCTTTCCTTCTTTGTGGTAAAATTTTTGGGGAGTCCACGGCCCCAAGCACCCAATCTGTACGCAAGTATACCACGGGAACTCAATCTTCTGATGCTCATGTTCAGAATGCTTCATACCAAGTATTCGTGTGTGTTTTTATTAATCTGGTCTTGATCATTTTTGTTGTTATAGGCCTATTCATTTTACAGCCGATGAAGTAAATGATGGAAGGGGAAGAAAAAGAATTCTACAACATCTTGGACTATGAGCAAGAAGCAGCGAAGATTCTTCCTCCAGAATTCACTGTGTACTATAACTTCGCCAGAGAGAGGGGCTGGTGCTACCAAGATTCCATGAAAGCATTTTCAAGGTAGGGACACTTCTTATTTAAGCGGACGAAAATCCAGTAGACGGTTGCTGTCGGTTGAATGACTATCGGTCGAATTAACCGTTTGATTATCGCGCTTTCGGCACGGTAATGTAAATACCCTAATAAGGCCAGTGAGCGGATTTTTTTTTTAAAATAGGTGAACCATTAATCCAATGACTGAATGTATGCTCAAAGAAGATTCATGAAGTTTTTCATGTTTGTGTACGACGGATGGACGCATGGAGATCATTGATCAATAATGTGGTCGGTTTTCACCCGACAACCCTATTTCAGTTCTGGTGCAGAGTGTATTCGAATCACTCCAATCCGTTGTTTGTCCATCAGATATAGAATTAGGGCGCGGAACTTGGAGGATGTATCGCAACGATCTTTGTCCACCACCATCCTAGGGGAACCCATCCCTCATCCTATTGGGGTTGCACCTACTGCCTGGCATGCCGCGGCACACCCACAAGCGGAAACGGAAACAGCAAAAGGTCAGAACAAATCGAGAGAGAGGAGAAGGGGTGTTCAAAAGCAAGGGGGGGTCTAATGGCCGGTCTACATTTCATTTACCATATTGATAGTCGTTTTTACATTGTGGCTGTCTTTTTACCATTTTGACACAATGAAAATCGAATGTACGTTCCAATCACAATCTTATCTTATTCACCGTTGATCTATATGCCCTATCACCAACATAAAACTTCCTGCCTAATCAATCAACCTGAATATTGTATATTGTCAGTAACTTCTTTCAGCCTCTCGGATTATATTTTTCGTTTCATGCCTAATTCTTCCAGGGTTTGGTCTGAACATGTTAGGAGAAAATCTTTACATTAATTATTGCAATTATTTCATAGGTGTGGCTGAGGCCGGCGCCCTTTTTATCCTCTCGATGAATTCTACTTCCTCCATTGCCGAAGTTGCCGAGGCAACATCGAATAGCTTAAAATGGATGCAAATCTATCTTTGTACCGATCGCCTCCTGACCCAACATGTGGTTCGTGAAGCAGAGAGGGCGGGCTTCAAGGCCCTAGTGATAACTGTGGACTCACCACGCTCGGGGAGGGACAAGAAATGCTATGACATCTTGGGAAGAAGTACCAAGGCAAACTCATCATCTTTCTGGTATATGCAACTCTTTATATTAAATCTGTATCGTAGGACCACAGGTTAGTTCAACGAATGTAGAGGGTGCCAATATCTAAAGAGTCGACACCCTCTACGTTCGTTGGATAACATTAAAGAAACTAGTGGACAATATTCGCGGAGGCAACAAAAGCCAACGGACCATTTCGTGAGGGTGGTCAGTTATTTAAAATAGGAAGTATTCGCACCTCCACGCAGAACGCTTTCAAAAACATAGAGAATGAATTGTCAAATGCCCTTCATGAGCAACCAAGTAGTCTTTGTCGAAAATTGGTGACTCAAAACAGCTGCAGTTTCGTCCTGGAATCTGGATCGTTTTCCGTCAGCTCCGAAACGTATAAGGACGAAACTGCTGTTCCGGTCCATCACTTTTCGAAAAAGACCTCTCAGCTGCTCATTGTTAATTGACGGGCATTTTCAATACATTTACTGTGCGAAACTCCCTATTGTCATTATCCAATGAATAGGCCCTCATAGAGTAGTAGAGACGTGTGCTTTTCAGCCAATCAAAACAAAGAAAAGTTGACCGATACCTTGTTGGGAGACTAAAATGTAGACGAATTAGCTTTTGTAAATTGTGTTCGAATTAGCCTAAAAATGCTTGTGTCCACTGAAGAAATCGTGTCGTATTCTAATCGTTCTGCCTTTTGTCTTACCTTTCACAGCATGAAAAACTTTGATGCCGATATACCGTCTGCCAGGGAAGCCAAAGAGTCGGGGGACATCAATTTCAATAATTACAGTTCACGTGTGCAATTCAATAATAAAGCCACGTGGGACGATGTAAGATGGGTGAAATCGATCACATCTCTGCCTATCGTTTGTAAAGGCATCCTTTCAGGTATAAGTCGCTTGTTAGATTTTAAATATTTTCCGTCAACCAAATGCAAACAAATATTCCAAAGTCAAAATTTTAACAGAAATTTCAATCAAACATAAAGATACAATAATAAACATGATTATTCAGTAATTAAATCAGTGACCGATTAACTTAAAACGTAGGTTAATTAGAACCAACTTGACTAATTTGAGAAAAAGAATCAAGTAACAAAACGGAGGAGGCTTGCCTAAAAAGCAGTGCTCATCTAGCGCCTGCACCGTGTTCCGACATTCGGCCACAATAAACACATCAGAGCATCCTTCCGGATCAGTATGAGTTCATATATATGATCATCATTATACTCCCCAAGGAATTGATGATTTTCGATATAACTTTTGCATGTCGTTCAGGGTAATTTTTCAGGTATGACTCCTGAGGAAATGGACAATGCATTTTTTATCTGTTATTACCGCAACTATTATTTCTTCATCATTGTAATTTTCATCATAATGCCTTCAGCTGAATCGGCACAGGAAGCTGCTAACGCTGGGGTTGATGGGATACTGGTGTCAGCTCATGGTGGAAGACAGATGGATGGTGCTCCTGCTCCGGTAAGAACCCCATCCCCATTCACCCTTGATAACCCCCCCCCCAAAAAAAAAATAGATTAATAGATGAACTATAAATATTATGATTAATCAGTTGATAAAAAGATGGGTATCCCCCAACAAATAAACACGACAAAAGCTGCTAATAGATTGCAAACAGTTGTAACAAGCATTGTAACTAGATTGTGTAACTAGATTTTTAACTAGATTTTTAATTGGTATGATAATACGTAGCTATATTTAGGATATCAGTCCCTAGATTCGGTCGTCATATTTTTTATTGGTTTATATCTTGATTCGTAACTATATGCTCTAAAACTATAGGTCTTTTCACACGTGATTCTTGAAACATCATTGTAATGATGATTGCTATTGTAATCATGACTGTGCTTAGCGCTCGTGATTCTAATCATGTTCTAGTTTAGTTTCAAGTGTGATAAATATTCGTCATTGGCCTTATTTTTCACTGGAATCATTCAAATTACTTGAGATGGCGGTATGCTTGTACTGCACCGCAAAAACTGTGGTGTTAACCGGTGTACCTAGAGGACCACACCAGTTATTTTACACCGGTGTTAAATTGGTGGTGTTAGTTTTACACCTATAGGTGTGTTGCATTTACACTCTTTGGTGTTATGTTCAATCTCTAGGGTGTAATTTTAACACCTCAGGGTGTGGTCCTCTATTAACACCAATTGGTGTCAGTTTTAACACCACAGTTTTTACAGTGTGGAAAGAACACATTGTCCCACAGTATATGCCACAGCGTGATCACCAATGTGAAATCCCCTTCACACTCACTGTTAATTTTGATAATTTCAACAGTGTGAATCACATATTCACATAGTCGACCGTGTGAACACACTGTGAACAATCAGATTGTCGAGATGTCCAAAGTGTAACAAAATATCTCCACACTGTTGAATGTGAGCATTTAAACAGTGTAAATTATAATTATATTCACATATCCAGTATGTGAACACACTGTGATCACACTTTCCAGCAGGAACTATATTTTGATCTGAATTTATGGCTGCACTTCCAACTGCATTTGTAACAAGCTAGTAACTTTATTTGTAATTATTCCCCCTTACTTTTCAGATCGATGCCTTGCCTGAGGTAGTCGAAGCAGTACGCGGTCGTGGCGTAGAGGTATATATGGACGGAGGAGTAAGGACTGGGACGGATGTCTTCAAAGCCCTTGGAATGGGGGCAAGAGCGGTATTTGTAGGGAGACCTATTCTGTGGGGACTAGCTTGCAAGGTACTATCGCTTTCTCGCACAAAAGCCGTTTGCGCGTAGTGTTCACTGCACGATAACGGCCCTTCCGTGGGAAGGTGACGCGCAGTGCGCGCTAACGGCCTTTGTGCGGGAAGGCAACATTATACAGATATTGACTGATGGGGTGTGTAATATAAACATTCTTTGGACCGCCGGATTTGTATTTTCCCGAGGGGTTATATTTTCCCGAGGGAAATATTAATCCTTTAGGTGGTCCAAAGAATGTTTTTGTTTACACATCCCATCAGTCAATATCTGTTATATTAGATAGCCTCTAATGATGAAGATAAAGTTAGGTCTTACGATGCGTGCAGCATCATTTTTATGATATTCACAGTGATTGATTGAACTGGTATGGATCTAACCTTAGATCTTGATCTATAGATATCTAAGTAACGTTAGTCTAACGCAGTGAATGACCCTTGAGTAATCAAATCAACTTTGTTTAGGCCTAGCCCTAGATCTAACTCTAAAAGTTCAAGCCCAGTCCAGGTCCAGGACCAAGGCCGGCCGATAATGCATGGTAACATCTAATCCACAAGAGGGCGCCATACACGTATAAAAATATATTCATGGACCGGTTGGTCAATATATTCATCGAAGGTGGACCGGCTGGGAAAATACATTGATTTTGATCATATCACGTGACGCGCTATGGACCAATCGCGCTTGGCTATCTGTCTTGGCTATCTAATATTAAATATTGTGATATCCCATAATTGAAAAGTTAATAGAAATTGGAACCCTCCGGTCTGAGTTTAATATATTTTTTTAGACAAGGCAAAGGTCAGGATAAAATATTTTCTTTTAGCATACTAATTTCAATATCCAAAGAAAAAAGAGTAATATTGGATTAATAATAATGAAAATAATAATAATAATGATAATAACACGACGTTGCTTGTATAGCGCGCATCACTGTACATGGGCCATAGAGTTATATAAACATGATAAACCTAAACGTAGTATACGTATTTAACTCTATGACATGGGCGTCCATATGCGCTTAATAGAAAATAGATTGGGTTGTTCCCCAAGGCTCCATACTTTTCTTTTCATCTCAAATCCTTTCAATCATAAAATACATAATATCATGAATGGGATCATTTCTTCTCAGTTAATTTTCCTTTTATGCTGATCTTTATTTGTGTGTGTTTGTATTTCCAGGGGGCAACGGGCGTTACTCACGTTTTGGAAATTCTGCGAAGTGAGTTAGAGTCAGTCTTTGACAATAGCGGTAAGTAGACCTACAATGGTTTTTGTTATTGTAATAATCATTATCATTATTTCAGTTTTGTACAATCATAATGATAATGAATGTGGAAAATGGGATGATAACAATGATTACAATAGAATAATATAATGATGATGATAATGATAATGATAATACTACTACTGATGATGATAATATCAATAACAATGATAATAACAACAACAATAATAATAATAATAGTAAATTATAGTAATAATGATAATAATGAAGCCGGGGTAATAATAGCAAGCACTTTGTATTCTCAGGCAAAAAGTGCTATATAAACCCAGCTATGATGATGATAATAATGATAATAACAATAATAGTAAATGATACGGTAATAATGATGATGATAATGAAGCCGGGGTAATAATATCAAGCGCTTTGTATCCTTATGCAAAAAGTGCTACATAAACCCAGCTATAATAATAATAATAATACTAATAATGATAATAATGATAATGGTAATAATGATAACAAAATAGCAATGATGATGAGGAGGAGGAAGAGGAGGATGATGGTCATGATGATGATAATGATGGTGACGGCAATAACATTGATAATAATTGTATTGCAATATTAATGATTATTGCAATATTAATGATAAATAAGCACAATATTACGTTCTTTTTGTTCATTACAGGTTGTACACGTCCTGATATGATCCCACCCGGTATGGTCGTTCATGAATCATACTACCATCATCCATTACAAAGCAAAATATGAAATAGATAGGCCTAAAGTAAACAAATACTTGCCATCTTCAGACTGTAGATCTTCTGACTGGAGTGTAACGTTATGGTTATGTTCCGCCCACCACAATCAGCAATCGCCTTTTTTCGAGTCAAACATATACAATTCTTCACATGCTCTTTGTTTTTCTTTCCATTTGCGCATCAGACGCTGGTGAGTGCAATCGTTAGCTTTATGCTGAAGTCAGCCAGTCACATTTCCCTACGTCGGCCATATATACGGCGAGTTGAAAAAGTGGCTTTATTCATTTTTATTCAAAATAAACACGGTTGTATTCGACTGGCCGTACGGCCGATGTATATAGGGGAAACGTGATGACTGCGTCATTGTGATTACGTTAGTATTCAGTGCTTTTGCAGAAATTTGATTTTTTTTTCATATTTCTATATATACATATTATAAATAATGAATACGATTCATACACAGATGAAAAAAATTGTTGGTTAACAGGAGCCCTCCCACGAAGTGTCAATCGCTCATTCGATATACTTTCAATTTAACTACAGATGATCAATATGGATGATCAATATACTGCATTAATTGTTCCGGACACAGTCTCATGTTATTCATTATTTATGTGAGAGAGACCTTGCCATTAGATAAAAAGCAAGATCTTAAATGGTCATAAGGAACAAGATATATATATATATATATATATATATATATATATATATATATATATATATATATACATAACGATATTACATTCCGCGTGTTGGACACAGAGTAGACAAAGAAGAGTGTGAGCTTTGCATGTATCCCTGACGAAGACGTGAGGTTTGCGTTGAAATTTGGAGAATACTTGGAAATAAACTTTGTTGGAACTGCAATGCATTAATTCTTTATATATATATATATATATATTATATACATTATGTTTCGATGCAACCTCGGTTCTTCGTCAGGCATACGAAACTTACAGTGACTTTAGAATAATAAATGCATTCATGACCGAGATTCATGATTATGGTGGTCATGGAAACGCGCAGGTTAAAAAGCATAACACTAATGACATAAATGATAAGCATATACTGTAAGCATAATTATATTCATCTTGGAATAATGTGTGCAAAGAACACCATTCAACACTATATCAAAGCTATTCTATTATCAGTTTCATTTCCATACCCTTGTATTAACTTTCATGAACTGTGTTTGAAAAAAAAAACAATGAATGAATCATTCATTGTATGAAAATAAGTGCATAATTTATCATTACTTTAAAACAGTCATCATGGTCATCTAGAGCTAAGTCCCCTTATACTGAAATGTACTGCGCACCATCAACAACTAAACACTCTTTCCAAATTTAATTTTTCTTCACATAACGTTTGCTTATAATTCTGTACTCACAATAGTGACGGATTCAGGTGCCCCCCCCCCCCCGCCTTCTTGAAAGCCATAAAAATAAATGTGGATTCATGCTGGTAACCAATATATGTATGCTATTATTTTGACATCTAATCTGCAACTAATAATACTAATAGGCATTTGTATAGCACCATATCTAGAAACGATCTATTCAGAGGCGCATTGTTATTATTACCCCGGCTTTAGCTCGAGCTGCCTTTCAGCGTTCGTGCATTCAAGGAATTAATCCTGCCCGGTACCCATTCATCTCACCTGGGTTGAGTGCAGCACAATGTGGATAAATTTCTTGCTGAAGGAAAACACGCCATGGCTAGGATTTGAACCCACGACCCTCTGTTTGAAAGGTGAGAGTCAGAACCACTCGACTACGACGCGCCCAACTGAATAAACATCGTATGATGTAATATTTACTAAAAATTTCAAATAATGGAAACTATTTCTATTACGATATACTCAGCGGAAGAAGGGATGCATAAAAGAAAACCACCTTCGATGCTTTTGACATAAATTTACATTTCTTTGGGTGAAAAGAGTATTTTTTTTTTCGTTTGGACAATCATAATGAATAATGGTGATGGTGATAATGACGATGAAAATGTTGATAGAATGTCGTTCAAACTTTATCACGTGTAGTTCAGAGATAATCACGACTATCACGTAAGCCACTTAATTGCTATTGCACATCTATAGAGATAATTTTACCAGGGACCCCTCCCCTTATGTGTAATGAACATATACAACCAGCTATGGGGAGGGGTTATTAGCCGTTGCCATACGAAGTACATCTTTTGCGTTGGACCATGATATCAATTATGCAAAATTAGTGAATAGTTCCATTTCCAGTGGCATCCTAAAAACGTCTTCAACTCTACACACACTGACATCCATCAAGTACGCATTCATGTTGTCACGACCCCGAGCAGTTCAGTCGATAATTTCAAACGTGCTTCTGCCAGTTCAGAGTTCCATTCTGCGCATGATCAGAAGATGGTCATTCGGACTAAAAGTGGCATGGTGGTTTAATATCTAATAAGATTCATGAGCACCAATTTTGATGTCTTAATGTTCATATGTTCATTTGAATTACGTTTTTTCATTTATCCATAAAAAACAACAATGCAACCACTACCGACTGGCCGGGCCGACTGGTATATAGTTCAAAGTTGGCTAAGTACATTGTTATAGCAAATGTTAATGCATTAAAGGTAAAAATGCACCAAACACTTTCATAGAGTGTTCATCGGTGTGATATTCTAGTCACCTGGGCTCCGTAACACAAAGAATAGCGATCAATCGCTAAATGAAATAACCAATCAATATCTACGATACATGAACAATTGGTTTAAAATACTGACCAGGGACCAATCAGTGCGGTTCTTTCATATTTGCAATCCATCGCAAACCTTTGTGTTACGGAGCCCTGGTCTATACAATTTCTGCATCCTGCTATGTAAGGCATGCTTACATAATATCTTGCTTTGAAATCTGTATATCATAATGTAAAAAAATGTAAGGTCATTTGACCAAAATTGCCCATGAGATAATACTGAATTAGTGGTATTCGTTTTTTACGCGTATCCTCTGCACCATGGACCTATGAAGAGATGGACGATTAACGCGAGCATTTCTTTGATCCAATGATAGTCACCGTCATCTGGTTATGTTCATCTTAAAGGGATACTCCGGGATGAAAATATTTATATCTAAATAAAAAGAGTGAAAATCACAAAGCAAAATGCTGGAAATTCCATCAAAATTTGATAAAAAATAACGAAGTTATCGAAATTTAAATTTTATCAATTTAAAAAAAAAACATATATGCACTTGATCATGAATATTCATTAGGTGGGCTGATGATGTCACATCCCCACTTTCCTTTTTCTTATGTTACATGAAATCATAAAATGTTTAATTTTTTTCATACACGTGTAAATGATGTGTCCGGCTGCATCATGTCCATTATAATAAGTTACAGCAATAATTAACTAATGCAGTTAATCATGCAGTTGTCGATCCAATTATTTTAGTTCTTGGTAAAAAAAAATGAAAAAAAAAAATAATTTCATATAATAAAATACAAAAGAAAAAGTGGGAATATGACATTAGTTTGCTCATTAGATATTCGTGAAAACATGCCAAGAACTTTTTCACCGGCATAATGCAAGTCCCCTTTCCTTTTGAGGCCTTCATCAATTTCAAGCTCTAAGCTTCAGATGAAGGTCTCCCACATTTCAAAATGTATTATTTTGATATATGTATATATATGATTTTTTCTGCTATTTTTGGCAACAATTTAAAAAAGGAAATTTATCAGGTATAAATATATCTAAATTAGATTATTAGATTATATATATGTATATGTTATTAATTATATCATTTGCTTATTATGTTATGCTAAGAAAAAAAATGATTACGCTTGTATATGCTTTTGTTATTGGAATGTGTAAATAAATAAATCAAATAAAAATTCTTTAAAACTCAATAACTTCGGTATTTGTTATCCGATTTTGATCAAAAAGTTTTAGCATTTTGCTTTGTGAATTTTACTCTATTTATTGAGATATGAATACCTTTAGCCTGGAGTATCCCTTTGATAAGAGTGTTGTGAAAATAACAATTACCATGACTACTAAGAGTAAGACGTATCTGAACACTTATAGACGGATCAGTTGTTGGCTGATACCCTGTTTCAGCATGTGCCTTTCAATCAACATGCTTCATATTTGGAGCAGCAAACTCTTTTTTTAAGAAGCAGACGATTTCCGTGATATATCATGTATATAGTATGATATTATTCGATCCAGACACTTCCGGATGCACGTAAGGACCTCATTAACATTGAGGGATGCACGATCTATACACATTCGGTGCCACGTATGTCTCGAATATTATGGAGTTACTTGGAAAAATAGAATTTTAAATGGTCAACGATCAATGATAAATTTGCCTATATTAAAATATGCAGACATTTTCCCAAATAAAACACGTGGAACTATGATTACAAATGATAAACAAGAACTGCCATTTTCCATGATTTACGTAATTTGTTATCAACTGCATATACAATCTGTGAAATCTGTGAGAACATAAGACCAAAGTAGACAAAAAAATTATTATTTAAGCGATGAATGTCCATCTCTCCATAGTTCCATGCTTCTACAAAGTTTTCATCACGTGACATGTAGATCACGTGTTATCCACCAGCTGTCCCAGCTAGTGTACCACCCGTGATGCCCCTCCCCCCTACAAACAAATGAATTTATTGTCAAATATACCTGGGTTTTCAGTTGTTGTTTGATATGAAAAAAAATGTTATACATAGAAAATAATAAACATGTTAAACTCATTAACAGATCAAGACGTACATGTAGTTTCTCTTATATTGCATTTTGGGTAATTTTTCTGATTCTATGCTTGAGTGAATACTGTGGATTGTGTCAGATTAACAGGGGGGGGCAGTGGAGGATCCAGGCCAGATCTGGCCCGTGCCCCCCTTTTTTTTAGAGCATATTTTTTTACAGAAATGATGTCGTGCATACGCAATTAAGAACTTATTATTTTTTTTGGGGGGGTTGTCAAATTTATCATGACATAAATCACTATTAATTGGGAGCGAAGATCTCTCTTTTTTTTGGGGGGGGGCTTGTTTATGTATTTTTTCTGTACGAAAAGGCCCCATCCCCCCCCCCCCGTTCGTAAAATCCTGGATCCGCCCCTGATGAGAGGCACAATAAAATCAACAATGACTGTATTGAATATTACCAATCAATGATTTGCTCTTTGCATAGAGGTATAATTTTGTTTGATTAGATGTCATTTTGTGTAGATTCTGTAAAAGGATTGTTTGCATTTGTTTTGTGCGTGATTGAGGAATGAGTGTAGTAATGTTTAACAACTCATTTCGGAAGTTAGAAAGAATTTTGCAAGACATTTTATTCAAACAAAGTCACACAAAATATATCTTTTCCCGTTCATTTCTTTCCCATTCTACCATTTTAGAACGCAGAGACTTATCTGGAGTTTGTGTAATATAAAGATGATATTATTATTACTATTATATATTTTGTGAATGTAGTAGTAATTTGAGACACATCAAATCAATATGCTACACTTCCAGTCAAGAAGAAAATGCCAAACTGGTTGTTTATAATTCCTGGGGAGCACAACTTTATCGTTCGACAACATAATTATCTGAGAGGCATCTTTCCTTGCTTTTGATTGGCTGAGAGGCACTGTTCCTATCGGATAAAATAGGACATGCCGGATAAAACGTCCGACTAGTCCTTTCATGAAACGGTTTTCAGATATGCCGTGATGTAACACATTCAAACAAATTATCAATTCTCTGATTTTTGTTTTTAAAGCCATAATCGGCAGAAGACTCACTAAAAAGCTGCTAATTTAGGCAAATCCGAATTAATTGTGCCCATTGTCTGTATTCCTTTTCATGTGTGTGCCCAGCAAGTTCGTGAAGTTAAGTAGGGGAAGGCGGGGTAAGTTGAGCATAGGTAGGGGCAAGTTGAGCCACCAGCCCCAGCCAATAATGAATGAGTTAGACATTATTGTGGTGTTATGTATTGATGACCCAGTACATAACCCCTAACACCACCACATTGTTTTCATCTTTAAAACAAAAGTACTTATTTAAAGGGGAAAATACAAATTTCAGCAAAAAAAGTAAAAAAAAGTGTGAAATAGATAAGTGCTTTTTACTCACACACGTCTTTAAATATAATAAAGAAATAAGAACAATATTGTTAGTCCAGGTATGGATCCTCATTCTTGTCATAGTCTTTTACATGAAGGATGCATAAGAAATGTGTGGATGTAAAAATATTGCATGAAGTTAGGACTGGGGTAAGTTGAGCCAGCCAACATGGGGCAAGTTGAGCCATGGTAATTCATATGGTAATGTATAATAAAAAAAAAAACAATCTTTAAAAAGCCATTGATATGCAGGCAGAAAGGAGCAAAACCATGTGACAGTTCTTTTGCTTTTAGAGGATGTTAATATTTAAAGAGAATTAGCAAGTGAAAAGACTTAAAATAAAAATGGCATACTGGTTCTTCCCGCATACATTTTGTACATAGTTTTTGTGGCTCAAATTACCCCCAGAAGGAGGCACAACTTACCCCACATATGGGGCAAGTTGAGCCATTTGACATCTTTTTTTCAAAGGTCACAATGAATATTTGTGTGGGGGTGGAAAGTTATATATAGGTGAAAAATATTTCCCAAGAATCAAATTTAAAGGCAAGGTACTTATTTCTGCATTATTATTGTTCATATCAATTCTAACATGCAAAATGCAAAAAGTGTCACAACTTACCTCGCCTTCCCCTACACACTAATAACTTCTTCGGTAAACCACGCAGAAGGCAAATTGAATTTTAAATCATGATTGTAAATTGACAGATACTTCTCACATAAATGAATGCAATATGTAAGCCAATTGCTTGGTAACATTCAAAGTGCTTCATTGTGCATGCTTTCAATTCATATTCAGTGGCGCAAAGCATTTTGGACAACCGCGGCAAGAACAAATTTAAGCATCAATAAAATATTTGTCTGATGGTGTCGTCTGAATGTATAGCTTTGAGTATCTTACGATACAAATAGGTCAATTTCATTTTTTGAATATTTAATTAGACGGACATTTACCCTAAAACGTGTGTTTTTACGAACCCTGTATACATTGGTGGTACTCGGGGTGGGGGCAGGGTCAACGAGCACCCAACCCTGGAGGAGAAAATGTAAGAATTCTGGAAAAAGTCATTAGACAAGTGTGTAAAAAAAAGGCCACCCCATGGAAGCTTAAAAGTGCCACCGAGATGTTGATATAATTATCTAGGAAAGTCGACATCATGATAGCAAAAGATCAGATGACGAGATCCCGGATCTCATCATGTCGACATCTTTTAGAAGAGATGATCAGATGACAAGATCCCGGATCTCGTCATGTCGACATCATTTAGAAGAGATGATCAGATGACAAGATCCCAGATCTCATCATGTCGACATCTTCTAGAAGAGATGATCAGATGACAAGATCCCGGATCTCGTCATGTCGTCATCTTTTGGAAGAGATGATCAGATGACAAGATCTTCTATCTCGTCATGTCTACATCCAGTGGAAGAGATGATCAGATGTCATGATCTCGTAACTCGTCATGTCGACATCCTTTATAAGAGATGATCAGATGACAAGATCTTTGATCCATGATCATGTTATCTGATCATCACTTCTAAAAGATGTAGACATGACGAGAGCTGGGATCTTGTCATCTGATCATGATGTCGACATGACGAGATCTGGGATCTTGTAATCTGATCATCTCTTCTAAAAGATGTCGACATGAGATCCGGGATCTTGTCATCTGATCATCTATTCTAAAAGATGTCGACATGATGAGATCCGGGATCTCGTCATCTGATCTTTTGCTATCATGATGTCGACTTCCGAAGATAACTATCTCAACATCTTGGTGGCACTTTTATGCTTCCATACACCCCTCCTGCCTGTCGCTATTCGAGTGATAACCCTTTTTTCTACCACAGTATGTTTTTAAAGTATACCCTCTTATTCAATCCTGCATGGGTCCATTGCCGATATATTAAAACGTATATAAAAAGGTGCTGACATTTCGCTCCTTTCACCCACCCACCCCCTTCACCACTCCCTCCACCCCCCCCCCCCCACCATCGCGATAACACGTTCTGCAGCTCTATTTACAAACAATAATTTGAGTAGTTTGACACGCGCAAGCTTTACATGGTATAACCAATACTTCTCTCACGTTTTACCGCATTTATCATTATTTCATCATTCAATCAATACTTCATCATTTCAGACAAATATGGACTATATTGAATTACACATGAACCTATGAAAACCGATGGCATGCTGTTCACATGCAATGAACATGATCAACGAGGAAATGCAACCGATTCAAAGTGAAATAAATTGTTCTACTTTCATTGTTGTTGTTGCTGCTGCTTTGTTCTGTTTTGTTTTGTTTTTGCATTTTGGTTTAGTTTCTGCATATTTAATGTACCAACTTCATGTATTATGAACTGGACAATAAATACTGAATTGAAAACGTTGGTCAGCAACACAACAAGCCCCCTCGAAACGAGACAAAAGCAAAAGGAAAATAGCGGGAAAATATTGGTTGACTGCAATATTGTAAACGTATATAAAACACCTATGTGGAATACCAGGACTATTATTTAGTTTGATACGAATTATTGTCCTGGGGAAGAGTCCCAACATGCAAAAATGTCCAAATTTCGCTCCTTCTCTCTCTATTTGTTGATATCTCTATGTCTGCATGCGCCTCTCTCTTTATATGTATTTCTATCCAACTTTTACTTGGAATATGTACCGTAAAAAAGAAGTATCGATTTTTTTTGTAAGTACTTGCGATTCACATTTAAAAACGGGGGTTGCGCAAACTTTAACTTTCGAGTACGCGCTTTACAAAATGGGATATGAAATAATTTTCTATTCTACCATTATCTTCAATCATTAATAAAGAAAAAAAACTAACTCTGATCTTACCTCATAAAGAGAAAATGAATAAGAGCGGTGAAGTGGGATTTTCCTTCTTTACTTGCTGAAAATCGTCATTTATACGCGCTTTGGCCAGCAGAACATCACCCCAAGAACTTTGATTTATTATAGAAGATTGAAGAACTTCGGCATTCCGCTCTCGCGATTGATAATCAGAATGATGAACTTTGATGTTGTATCATGAATGTTTGATATTCATTTCAATTACGTATCCCTTTCGGCGCAGTAGGCGATGCGTGAGAGCAGGAACGGACTTATCCCCCCCCCCCACACACACAGGCTGCACGGACCTATTAGCATTGGGAAAGCAAGAGATATTCATTCGAGCCAACCCATTGCTATTTTTTTTATTTTGATATGGCTGATTGGCAAAGTGTAATGCATATGATTGTCCATCTAACACTGATTCTATTTTTGGTAATTACTGAACTTCCTTTTCCCAAATTGAGAAGAAATATCACCAATTTTGGACTATATTTTGACTGGCGGAAGGATTAGGGCTATTTTGCTGTTTGAGGTGATGAATCTGCTCCCCCCGACGATGTAGTCTTCAAACACGCCAATTTATTTTTAAAATGAGCCGGTCGAGGGACCCTTTTCTAGTCAGATATGGATTATACACTGGTAGTAAACATTCGACCCCCGAATTTCATCCTTATTTTTTGTGAATTTTTTAAAATGCCAATTTAACACACGAGTCTATATGGGAAATGAATTAGGCCTGTGATACCCACACACCACCACCACCGATAGATGGCGGAGTTGAAAGAATTCCTCGCGTGAACCACTGATCTGTTAGTGTAGAGATCAGTGGCGTTACGTGAACAAAGAATGCACATCAAGATTATAAGGTGGATATTTTAAACCCATCTCGCTCCAGCACCCCCCCCCCCGGAAGAAATAATATACAATGAACTTTGTAAACTCTTACAAAAAACTAGTCAAATTGACTAGACCAGTAGTCAACTACACAGTAAAAACTGTGGTGTTAACCGGTGTACATAGAGGACCACACCAGTTATTTTACACTGGTGTTAAATTGGTGTTAGTTTTACACCTATAGGTTTTATTATAACACATATGGTTGTTACATTTACACTCTTTGGTGTTATGTTCAATCTCTAGGGTATTATTCAAACACCTCAGGGTGTGGTCCTCTATTAACACCAATTGGTGTCAGTTTTAACACCACAGTTTTTACAGTGTAGGAGCAACTTATATGGCAATCACTGATATTCACATGTCTGACATATATTCTAGTCAGAAATAACTCTGTTCTAGTAAAATATGACTAGAAAATAGTCAAATATGACTAGAATAACAGTTGCTCCCAGCTGACCCTATATTAACCAGTCATTTTTGACTGATTTGTTTTTTTTATTTTAGTAGTAGTTGTAGTAGTAGTAGTAGTAGTAGTAGTAGTAGTAGTAATAGTAGTATAGTAGTAGTAGTAGTAGTAGTAGTAGTAGTAGTAGTAGTAGTAGTAGTAGTAGTAGTAGTAGTAGTAGTAGTAGTAGTAGTAGTAGTAGTAGTAGAAGAATATTAGTAAAGTGGTAGTAGTTGTAGTAGTAGTAGTAGTAGTAGTAGTAGTAGTAGTAGAAGAAGAAGAATATAAGTGGTAGTAGTTGTAGTAGTAGTAGCAGTTGTTGTTGTAGTAGCAGTAGTAGTAGTAGTAGTAGAAGTAGTAGTAGTAGTAGTAGTAGTAGTAGTAGTAGTAGTAGTAGTAGTAGTAGCAGTAGTAGTAGTAGTAGTAGTAGTAGTAGTAGTAGTAGTAGTAGTAGTAGTAGTAGTAGTAGTAGTAGTAGTAGATAGTAGTAGTAGTAGTAGTAGCAGTAGTAGTAGTAGTAGTAGTAGTAGTAGTAGTAGTAGTAGTAGTAGTAGTAGTAGTAGTAGTAGTAGTAGTAGTAGTAGTAGTAGTAGTAGAAGTAGTAGTACGTAGTAGTAGAAGAAGAATATTAGTAAAGTGGTAGTAGTTGTAGTAGTAGTAGCAGTTGTTGTTGTTGTAGTAGCAGTAGTAGTAGTAGTAGTAGTAGTAGTAGTAGTAGTAGTAGTAGTAGTAGTAGTAGTAGTAGTAGTAGTAGCAGTAGTAGCAGTAGTAGCAGTAGTAGCAGTAGTAGCAGTAGTAGCAGTAGTAGCAGTAGTAGCAGTAGTAGCAGTAGTAGTAGTAGTAGTAGTAGTAGTAGTAGTAGTAGTAGTAGTAGTAGTAGTAGTAGTAGTAGTAGTAGTAGTAGTAGTAGTAGATGTAGTAGTAGTTGTTGTATAGGAGGAGGAGTAAGAGTAGCAGGACTATCGACACTGATGTTTCGATTCACTGGCCGACGATCGACGCTTCGCGACGCCTTGATTGTGATTTGACTTGAAGTTTCAATGTTATTTTCTGCGCTGGATTCATTCTGCGCCGCTGTGCAAAAACTCTATGCTTCTTACGAGGTGTAGTTTTCTGAAACTCTCACGGGATCTATCATCAACTATTAAATTTAATTTGTTTACTTTTAAATCCATTAAATGTAATGAAATATCATCGATTATTGATAACCGTTCTCGGTAATGGATTGATAAATTGTGGTGCAAATTATTGAAAGCATGGCAGCTAGCTCAAACAGCGCAGCATGATAAATCGGCGATGGGAAAGACGGTTCTTGCAAGTTACAGAGTCAATTAATTCATTAGGTTGTTAGAAATAGAGGGCAGTCTTCATATTTTATTCATAGAGGCGTTTGAACATGCATTGCTGACAGATTAATTAGGTACCCGGGGTACCCTACTTATTCCAACAACCATTCCTTCCCAGCATCCTGGCGTCAAATTCCGGAAGGTATGCACAAAACACTCTTGCTATTGGACAATCGAGCCAATTTATGAAACACAAGGACATGGGGTTTCATCGATCAGTTTCCAATATTACCCTCTTTCCTGAAGCACATAATTGACAAACGCAAGGAATTCCAGCATTTTGCATTAGTTCAATCAAATGAAGAAAAACCAATTTGAGAAGCGAAATTTGATTTGTTGGTTCAATATTATCCATGCATGTCCGGACTTTTGTGTATACCTTCTGATTAATTTTTTTTCATGATGATGATGATGTCAGCGATGATAATCAAGAAACTACCAGAGGCGGGGAAGGCGTGATAATAATACACCTGTCCAATCGGTGGACTGTACTTTATCAGAAGAAAACGAAGAAGGCGTAAGTGATTCGAACTTTTTGTTTAGTTACAGCGTCACGAAATGTTTCTTTCTTTAAAACTTCTGCTTTCTCTAAGTCACTACACATCATTGTGTATAATTTTATCATTTAGGCCTATTTTGATTGTATTATTTATGAAAAATAATCGCAATATGCGAATGAATGAACAAAATAATAAATGAATATGCAACCTAGCTCAGTCAGATAAAAAAGTCGGTTCTCTGGTCGAGTGTCAACAAGCATTCCCGTTTTCTTAACAGGTAAAATAACTACCAACAAACCTAATTTTTTAAACGTGAAACCCACCGGTCTTCCAGTCTAGACTACAGAGACAGAAAATGTTAAAATGTCAAATTTCAACAACTTAACATCACGATGGTAGAATCAACAAAGAAAGCATGTTTAATTTACATACCAATTCTGTTGAAGTTTTTTTCGGGATGTTTCGCCTTTTGGAAAAACGGGTTCTCGACTCTCCTTGATATGGGGTGCGTTTATTCGACACTTTTTTACCCTAGAATCATGATTAGAATCATGATTCAAATCACGATTCTGCAGAATCACGATTGCGTTTAGTCGAAATTGAATATAATCATGATTAGAATCACAAACATGAAACACGAAAAAAGGGGCGTTTGGAAAGACGTTTCTGTAGAATCACGAACGAAAAAGGTCGTATAAACGATATCGTGATTTGAATCATGATTCTATGACGTCATTGTGTCGTGCTTCTTCCCGGGTTCGACTCAAAGGCGCGCGCTGTGTTTCGTGCAGGTTAATTTTCGTGAAGCAGTATTGCCAGCATTTAGGAATTATCATTCTGTGTATTGTACCCCCGGGGTTGTACTGTAGCGTCATTTGTATATTTCATTGTTTTCATCAATCATTTCTTCAAGTTCCAAAGGCACAAATTGGACTGATCGACGATGAATTAACTCAGGGCTCTGCTTGTGCTTTGGGCTCAGCCTGAAGCACAAGCATCCCTTACCGGGATTCACAGAAATAAGACGATCCCTTTCAGCGGCGCTTGCGAGGGAGGGATTTCGACGGAGATGTGGCACCGCCTGTCGAGACAAAATTAACAGAATTCATGCCCAGTACAGGACCATCATAGACAAGAAAAATCGATAGGGAGGTGGGAGGGAGGATAATGACCCCTTCTGGTTCCCGATCAAAAACAATATGAGGTACAATACACGGAATTCTTGGAGTAAAAGATTTATTTTTCGGAAGCCGAGTAAGCGTTGCACTTGCACAAACGTTTGCTCGTTAGCTCCGGCGGCAGCAAAAATCTAGCAGCCGACGTGAAGTTAGAAACACGTGCGAAAATGTTGACCTATACTTCCTGGGTCAAACTGCGCACTGTGATGGGCACTGGATCGGCCCGAATTAAGGGAGAAACAGCGTTAGAAAGATGGTCGTATAAACGCTGATTCTGTCGGATCGTGATTCATGCTGCTGTTTTGAATCATGATTCAAATTGTGATTCAAATCATGATTCTGGGTCGAGGTCGCATAAACGCAGCCATGGTCGACGTTGGAGCGAGAATGTGTGGACATTCGCCTCCTCGTCCTAGTACATCTGACAAGTAAAACAGAATTTGATATAGAAAACTTTCATCGGTTGGGGATAGTAATTAAAGAATGTCTAAACCCCAATCTTACCATATTCATGGCGAATTCGTATTTGAACTTTGAATCAGATCATACCCTCAACGCAAAGACAGGAGTTGCAGAAGAAAGGTCATGGATTGTTTACGTGATCATCTGCATAGATTATGCCAGTTGTTACGTTGATAAAACGGGTAGAACTTTGAATGAAAAACTGAGTGAACGTAAAAGAGCCCTTGATTGAACATTCATCCCATTCAGCTGTAGAAGAACACGCCCTCAAGACATGTCACTTTTCATTGGATGGGATAATGCCCAAATAATGACTTTGTAATTAACTTCTGGAAAGGAAAGGTGAAATAATCACTGTGGATAAAAGGATTAATCCATGCTTAATAGACCTAAATAGAGACTCTGAATATATATTGTCACTAATCTTTGGTCCAGTGATTAAAGACACAATTGCCGTTTCTATGCAGATTATCGACCGCTAATACCTTGGTCACATTTGTTCTACGGCGGACGTACGGCGAGTCGAAAACAGCCCTTTTAACATTTTTTGTACCAGCTGAATAAAACGACTTTTTTCGACTCGCCGTATACGGCCGCCGTAGAGCAAGTGTGACCAAGGTAAGGCCCGTTCCCACTGCAATTACGGATTTAGAAAAGATGTAAAACGGAATAGAATCTTGTTATCCGTTGGAAGACGTTATGTATCCGTTGTTTATTCTTTGCATACGTGTTTCATACGCTCTATATCCATAGAGCATTAGTCCACTGTGATTTCATTGTTCGCCCATTTTGTTCATTGTCTGGAGCGGAGGAAAACGGATGAAGCCATCCCAAAATTGTCCGCTGTATCCGTTATGAATTCGTTTTGTGTCCAAATTTCATGAGAATTTGTTGGAAACTGATGAAGTACTAGTGTCAAAAACCGCAAGATTTTTAACCAATTTTAACCATATAATTCGTTGTCACCGCGGCAAAACGTTTTCCGACACACGCAAAGAATGTGTTTTACACAGTCATCTTTACCGCAAGACCAGCATGACCAATGTGTGTGCCAAATTTCATAAGATTGGCTAAATTGAGGAAGTTCGAATCGCATGATTTCACCTAATATTTGACAGTATAAACCGTTACCATGGCAACACAATTTCCAACACATGCGGAAATATGTCTTTGCACTTCTTTACCCAAGATCAATGTGTGTGCCAAGTTTCATGAGAATCGGTTAATATTGAGGAAGTATAGCTCGAAGCGCATGATTTGTAACAGACCGACCGTATGCTGATTTTTAGATCCCCTTCATACCTCTTTTTTGCGGGAGATTATGCTCCCTACAAATTTTTTGACTTATTACGTCCCAGTTTGTTATTCAAAGTTGCACATTTTTTTGACAGTGACATCATGGACATAGGAAGCTTTTATGGTCAGACAAAAGATTGGACGGGTGAACCAATAATCACAATAAAGCCTATACCTATATACTTGTATCCCCTTGTATCTTGGTTGAGCCATGTAATAGGTCCATGGTTGAGCAGAACGATCCAGCTTTAGGCCTGCTATTCTGGCCAATTGCGTGTTGTACTTCAAATATCGTCGGCCTTATGCCAAAAGGGCCTTAACCCGATTTTAGGGGTTCTGAATATTTTATAATAAATTTAACACATTTCATGTAAAACTTAATAACTTAACACGTTTATCGAAATTGGCTTCAAAAGCCAAAAAACGACCACAAACTTTTGATTATTAGAGAGGCCAAAACCTTTAAACGCCATTATCTCGGAATGGCCAAAAGCAGTTAAGGCCCTTTTGGCATAAGGCCGACGATATGCACGATTTAATGTTTCACTTGTATGATTTTTTTTATTTGCTTTGTTTATTAATTCACCAGGGATGGGCTCGTGACAAAGTACCTCTCAATGTGGCAAGAGTGTTTCGTCTTCTCCTAACTGCTTCAAAATGTTGAGGGTGCTTAATAACCCGAGTCATTGGTCTTAGGATGCGTCTCCATACCAATCCAACCACCCGGTTCAATCCCTTGTAATAAGATGATCCTTTTCCTGTGGGAGGGACGCCGAACAAATGCAGCATTTCGTCACCCACCCGAACTAACAACAAGACAGATTTCCACGCCAATTTAACAATGAACAGCACCACCGACAGGCCTACGTCTGATTCCAACGATGGAGCCATCATATCTCAAAATATACCAGGAGCTGCTATCCTCGTCGTCATTAGCATCGTCGGCATCGTTGGGAACATCTTCGTGATCGTCGCCGTCCAGCTAACCCGTCGTCTTCAGACGTCAACAAACAGCTTTGTCGTTGCCCTCAGTTGCATTGATTTTCTGACCGCGCTGACGCTACCTTTCCAGGCCGGTGCGCTTCTTGGGCTTACGCACACATCTCCGTCTTTCGCCGTCGTCTGCGAAGTAATTGGCGCGCTTTCGTTTATATTCAACGGTTGGAGCATTATCACATTGATCACGATCGCGTTCAACCGGTATATCCTGATTACTCAAAAATCACATACGTATCGCCGGATATTCCGCAAGAGAAGCATCGCCATCATGCTCATATGTATCTTCTCGTATCCTCTATGCTCCGTTATGGTTTTTGCATTAACTGGTTGGGCCGTGTTTGGGGAAAAATACAATGCGTGCGCTGTAGCAGATGGTAGAGCATTCAACCTCTTATCCGGTGTTTCCATGCTTACGCTGATGGCCGCCATCTTGTATTTTTACCTGAAGATCTACCTCCATGTGCGGAACCACGTCCGGAATGTCCATGTCAATCTGGAAAATCAAAATCGACAATTCGTTTCTGCACAACAACCAGAGCAATGTCACAAAACAGAGCCAAATAAAAAAGAGTCGAATAAAAAGGAAATGCTTTACCGAAATAGCACTGAAGCAAAAATCACAAAGAATATGCTATTTGTCGTCTTGTGTTTTTTCATCTGCATGACGCCAATAACAATTCATTTATTTGCGACTGAACTTGATGCGACAATGGTCGCTTACTTTGTCGTCATTCTGTCAGTGAACTGTTCCCTGAACCCGATCATCTATGCCTGGAAACACCCAGTGTTTCACCAGGTATTCAGATGTATTCTAAGCCGTCGTCTTCAAGACGTGGAAGAGCCTTCGCGCTGGCTTCGCGACCACTTATCAAATCTATCATAATGAGGGACATAAAGCCTCTATATATGCCCTAGATCTAGATTCTAGACCTTAACTTTATCCGAAATCGCCTCGATTTTGCAGCCGGGTCGAATAGTTGTCTCTTTATTCTTTGTGATTCTTGATACCTTATTCTGACAACCACATCTCTCTTGAGACTATGAATACGTAGGTTAAACACTTGAAGCGAAAACGTCCTGATCAGGTATAAGTGTTGCCACTCCCAATAGCTGTGAGACCAAAGTTACTTGCTCCTAAGTCAACTGCTCATATTACAGGAAACATGGGATATCTTTACGCATCTCGACAAATGGATGCAAGTATATCACTTCCGTCCTTCACTAAATTTGAGCATGGTTGTTTAGCTTGCTCCGGCCTTCCTACGTATCTAAATGACACCCAACATTCATAAGGAGCCACTTCTTGGATGCCAAGGTTCTCAACAAACGTCTGCCAATTAACATGTTCAAAAAGACTCAGACATTAAAACTTCATTCACTGTTGTATGATGACGTCATCGTGGTTTTGTAAAAGAGTTTGTTTTGAAGTTGCAGATTATGTTAGTACAATTCTCTTATACATTTTGAATATCAATCGCCAGATGCGGCCCGTGAGATGTTCTGATCAGGCAAAGACATAACGGCATGCTCCTCCCATCTCTTGTTTGATTAGAGAACGTTTTTGCACCTATGATTTCAGAAGCCTGGTCGTTTGTTGGCCAAGAAGACAACGGTGGGGCACTTCATGAGGCTTGTTCTTAATACCAATCAGATACATGGATTTCAGTAGTTAAAATAGCTACCCCTAACGTTTACTGACAAAAATGTGTCATGGAACCTTTGACAATTCTCCAGACTTGAGAGTCTTACAATTATCTATTGACGCTCAGGGGGGCGTTTCATGAAAGGACTCGTCGGACGTTTTATCCGACAGTTACCATAGGAACAGTGCCTCTCAGCCAATCAAAATCATGGAAAGATGTCAGATCTGACAACTTGTCGGATGAAAATATTGATGAAATGCTCCCCTGATGCACATGTAGTTCTTGAAAGTGGTGTGATCAGATGATGAAGATGGCAATTGTAGAAAGAAATTCGCAAAGAGTAAATAAATATATAAATAGTCGAGATTTAGAAAACCTCAATTATTTGCTCATTTCTTTCAATATAGGACAGTAATACGAATACCAAACTAATTATTGAGTGGTTTACTTGCTATTTATAAAGGATATCTAGTTTTATTTAGCCGTGTCATGAGCGTTGTGTTATGAGTAATAGTGAGTTAAAAGTTCTGTAAACATAAATGTGATTGAAATCTAAAAAAAAGAAACGTGCACTGCAAAATCTCCGGTGTTGATTTAACACCAGCCCGGAATATTATGTCCACACCAGAGAAGTATTGAAACAACACCAGGTTGGAATCAAACCGACGCTGTTTTAATACTAATTGGTGTTTTAAAAACACCTTTTTGGTGTTATAAAAACGAAACTGATGTTGTTTAACACTTCTCTGGTATGGACATATAGAATCCGGGCTGGTGTTAAATCAACACCGGAGTTTTTGCAGTGTGGGTATATTTATTCATTATTTGGTTCCGTTCTCCATATAGGTGGAGCAACCGTACCCACAACGCTCACACACCCTGAACAATTACTCTTTGCGATTAAAATGGTGTGCTTGGATAGAAGATTTAGGAACTTGTGAACTAGTGAATGTCAAAAATCCATAACTTCATCTGCATAAGTCAATTATTTTTCAGTCCATTTTGGAGCCATTGCCTCGTTTCTATTTCATATATTTTTTTTATTCCCGACATCTACGTGTAGAGGTAAGCTATATAGATACCTTTTTGTTCGCCAACATCTGAACAGTTCTTTTGTAAGTTTCAAAAATGGGGGAAAGATCCTAGATAAGCATGCTCCTTTTTGTGGAACAGCCTTCCTGAAGACATCAAACTTGTATTTCTGTTGTCTATTTTAAACATCTGGGCCCTGTTGTACAAAGAGTTACGATTGATTCGATCAATCGTACCTCTATGGAAATCCATTAGTGTCATAATTTTTTCTACAAAAAAATTTGCACAATGTCCTTTTTATGCAAAGAGAAGCGTAGTGAATTTTCAAGAAAACAATGAATGCATGAATATACATCACAGCTAGAAAATATTTTGAACAAACATGCATAAATAGATGTTGACGATGCTGCTGGCCGTCCATAGTTGTGATTGATCGGATCAATCGTAACTCTTTGTACAACAGGGCCCTGCTCAATAGCTTTCCAACCAGTTAACTCTCTGTGAGCCTTTGGCACAATATGGGCAAATGGCGGTTTTTAGGGTACATTTTGCCCTATATTATACAATTCTTCATTATTATATTTGCAAGTGGATGAGACGCGACTAATGGCATATTTGTCTAAGCTTTTCATTTTCAGCAAACGAATTGGTATAGGCCTACAACCGTGACAACAAAAGCAAATTAACGTTGTCTTGGTGACGGAGATCGACCCATTTTAATTCGAGTGTACGGCTGAATAATTCTAGCGATATATTAATTTCATTTTTTATTGGAAACATAGAAAAATTACTTTCATGTAATTAACCTTGAATGTGTTTAATTACGCAAATTGTTGGGAAGAGAAAGTGGAGGTTTCTGTTTCTTCTTGAAAGTGAGGCAATTAGGGTCAATAACGACCATCCTCTCCCCCATTCTCTCTCTCCCTCTCTCTCTCTCTCTTTCTCTCCCTCTCTCTCTCTCTCTCTCCCTCTCTGAGCCACACAAAGCAAGTTGAATACGAATTAAAGGAACTCTGAGTTACTGACATCATCAAGTGTAATTCGAAGAAAGACAATTAAGGTATGAAAATATTTCAGAGAAAAAAATCAGAATCATTGTTATTTTGAGAAAATGAGCATCGAGGGTACTTAAAGGGATGGTCCAGGCTGGAAATATTTATATCTCAATGAATAGAGTAAAATTTACAGAGCAAAATGCTTAAAATTGTATCAAAATATCGGAAAACAAATAAAGTTATTGAATTTCCAAGATTTCCGGTGAAATAGTTCTAGGCATGTCTTTATGAATATTCATGATGTCATATCCCCACTTGTTCTTTAGTATTTTATTATATTAAATGAAGTTTATTCAAAATTTTGCTATCAAGAAAAAAAAATGGGTTGACAACTGATTAAGTGCATTAGTTATTTATTGCCGCAACTTATTTCATCATAATGGAGACATATCTTTTACACATGTATGAAAAATATAACATTTGCGATTTCATTTAATAACATAAGAAAAGGGAAAGTGGGAATGTGATATCATCAGCCCTTCTTATGAATATTCATGGGATGTGCATATATTTTTTCACAAAATATTGATAAAGTTTAAAATTCAATAACTTCGTTATCTGTTATCCGATTTTGATGAAATGGTTAGCATTTCGCTCTGTGAATTTTACTCTATTTATCTAGATATAAATATATTCAGCCCGAACCAGCCCGGAAAGTCCACCCCAACTAAAAGTCGATTAGAATAAGACAAAAACCAAACATGCATAACCATGATAACGCCGAGGATTTCATGACCAAAATGAATCTTTGAAAAAGTTATGACATTTTGAAATGAAATTTATTTTGCACAGAACATTTATATGCACAACGGGGCAATAAGCAACACTTGGTGAACAGTAATTATATACCGACTCAAAGATGCTTTTGTATTTTATTGTTTGAATTAAACCTTTTTTATTGTATTTATTTCATGAAATTGTCTGGGTTAAACTACTTTGATATTTCCATTTTAATCCAAATTATTATTAGGGTGGATTTGCCCATCAATGATCAAAGCAGGTCACATGCACATTTCAATCTGAATTTGTATTATTTGCCATTGCTGGTAAAAAAGAAATGAGGCCTTACAACATCAGAAAAACATCAAAACACATTGTAAATTAATTGCAAAACAAATAATCACAAATATAGGCACTGATCTGAGACACAAACACGTATATGCACACATAACCCCAATACCAACCTTATATATACATAATCTTACTAACAGATATTTCCTTTCAGTATATTACTCTGTCTTACATACTTTGTTTCCCATTTTTTCCCTTCCACAGGGTTCTTTATTTTCAAAAAGCATAGTTACACTGTATAAACATTTACAATTTTTTTCAGACAAACGGTAAATAAACATGGTATATACATAATTCATAATACATATAGACATAGTAAAACTAACTTATTATACAATCAAGTTGTCACAGCCAAAGAATATTGATATGTTGAAAGTAACGAATATTGAAAACGAAATTATTGTTAAAAATAGTAACATAAAGTACAAAAAAGATGTATTATATTTTCCTAACTGGATAGAAAAACAATATTTTGAAAGTTAAACAAATCCTAACTGGTGGTGAATGGAAGAAGATTGATTCAATATGCACTATTTAAAAAAAAAGATAATTACTTTCTACCTTTGAATTGGTGAAAAAAAATGCGTTCCCGAAGTTCTAGCTTAACAAGTGCACGAAATGTAAATAGCATGTCATCGAAATCCAGCACTATTGACATATCAACAGGTGACTGTAATCAATGAAATGAAATCAAAACATTTTTATCATTTTGATGATCGAAAAGGAGAAAAGAGACATCCCTTGTATTCATTTTTGAAACGATTTCTTTAGCTTGCCTCTTGAATTTAATTGGAAACGATTATCAGAGTTTAAACTTGATTTTATAAATGACATCAGGACTAAACAATTTGATTTTAAATCATATCATAGAATACCAAGTAAAGACAATCTTTGCAAAATTAATGGAAAATGAAAAATGATATTTTATGTAATATTTGTAAAGTTCCAGAAACCAGTATTCATATTCTTTTTACCTGTCAAGTGGTAACAGTAATTTGGATTTTTTTTATTAATAAATTCTTTGTTCGATGTAAAGATTGTTTAGAACAAAAAAATATCGTGATAGGTCATGAAATAGTGCTTTAGTGCCTATTAACATGGCGGCTCAGCTACAGCCGCGTGGTAATAATATGATACCAAGTATCAAAGCGCAGTTGAGTATATGCACATAGTAACTGCGCTATATGGACATATTATTATTGTTATGATTCTAATGATCATCTCATCATGACATTGAATTTTCTATTGAATTCTCAAAACCATTGTCATTATGCTTTCTATTTTACATTTTCTTTGTCCATGAGGCCTATTATGTTTGCGTTTTGCAATCGATGACAATAAGGCAAATAAATAATCTTATTTGCCTTATATGAAAATACCATGATCTCAGGATTGGGTACAAAATATCGTTTATATCAACTTGATTAGGAAAATTAATCAAATCGAGAAATGATATTGTATCCATGCAAGTGTGATGATCAAGGACAAATACAGTGATTGAAAACATTTTTTAATGAGATCAAGTCATACTCTAAACAGCCGGAGTGCTTCGATTGAGAATTACACGTGCATTGTGCTGTATATATACAATAATCTTATGCATGTTGCTCCGTTGTAAATTTTCGAAGAGAACATTGTTATAAAAGATGAAACATACCGCAATGTATTAATGTGAACATGCTCGTTTGGTACGGGGTAATCTACTTGTGAATTACTTAGAAGATGTATTTGGCCGGGAGTATATAAAGGATAAAGGAATAACTTATTAACCTCTTTGTACATTTCTAAAGGAATGGAAAGGAGTTATTAATTATTTGTGAAAAAATTAAACATATTTTTTAAAGAGAAAATGCTGGCCTTTGAGCTCTGGCGGATCCAGGGATGGGGGCACATCTGGCTCGTGCCCCCCTTGAGAATCAGAGGAAATGACCTTGGATTTTAGGTGATACCCATTTTTTTTGCTCGTTAAATTTTTATCGGGAAAATGTGCCCCACCCTTTTTGGAAAATCCTGGATCCGCCCCTGCCTTTGAGATTTTTTTTTTTCGTTTAAGGAAATGGGGAAATCTAATCGAAGGAAATCCATAGGGGGCGCTTATAGAGGTAAGAAAAAAAGGAGGTATTTGGGGCATTTTTACAAGCAAAGGCCGCATTATTACCAAATTTGTTTCTCCTGTGCGTGAAGGGTGTGGAATAGAATAGGGTGTACTTCTATTTGGCGAGTAGAAGGCAGTGGCAAATTTAAGGGGGGTTAGGGGATTTAAGCCCCAAACTCTTTGGGCTGCCACTGAGTAAAGAAAAATAATAAACTACATTTTGGAGCCAACGCCAATACCTTAATTGCTTTAAAAAAATCTTTGTATACCGAAATGATCTTCTTCAAATTTCTCGGTCAAACCCCTCCTAGGAAAAAGCTAGATCCGCCCCTGGAAGGTTTGCAAAATAATGGTGGGTTGCTGGCGGGTTGGGGCTGGTTGGTGCATGCATGGTCACACGGCCCTCTTTACCGCTTGCCTTTTCCCCCTTTTTTGTCGTCCTATTGTGTTCCCGGGGGGCGTTTCATCAATATTTTCGTACGACAAGTTGTCAGATCTGACAACTTTCCTGGATTCTGATTGGTTGAGAAGCACTGTTACCATAGTAACTGTCGGATAAAACAGGACTTGTCGGATAAAACGTCTGACAAGTCCTTTCATGAAACGCTCCCCTGATTTAATTATTTCAACTTCTCCAGGGGCTGCGGAGCCGAAAGTTGAAAGTGGGGGGGGGGGGGGTGACACAGGGGAAAATGGCACCTTTTCTTTACTATCTACATGGCCGCATGCAGAAATTTTTCGCTGGGGAGGGCACAACGCGTAAACTTTTTGGGAAAATTACTCAAAGGTGAGATGGCAAAGCGACCGAGCTTATCATTGAGGCGCTAAATTGCATTTTTTTAAGCGAAATCGATGGATTTTGTGCACTTTTAGTGAAAATCTGCAGTAAAGAAATGTTAGTTTTCAAAATTTCGGGGACGGTGGCAACTGCCCCCCCCCTCCCCGCTGCGTACGGTCATGATCTTAAAAATTAATAAGAAATTACTTATCTACCCCACTCACATGACTCATGAAACTATTATCCACTTGCAGAAGGAAGCAGAACAGCGCTAAATTATAAATAATCCGGGCGCTAATCGGGCACGAAGAGAATTTTTTTTTTCAGGGGGGGTATTCTGAAAAGTCTCGTAAGTTTCCACTTAAATATCCTTTTAAGTTACCCATTTAATGGAGCGCTAATGTACCTCCAAATTCGTATTCTGAAAACTCTATTAGCGCTCAATTAAGTCCCTTTAGGCCACTCCCCTACTGAGCCGAATTAGCCAATCAAATGCGCTCTTACAACGTAAAATTTTCTCCTAGCGCGCAGTGTCACTTCACTTTGCTGCCTTGCAGCGCAGCGCCCGGCTGCTGCAGGTGCACTGCACCACGATCTTGATAAAAAGATTTTTTGCTGAAATGCTAAAGCATTTGCATCTGAGATTAGAGGTTTGTTATGTTGTTGAAATTAATTGTTGTCTTTTCCCTTTCTCTCTCATTTAATGTACCTTTGTGCTTTTCTCTTTTTTTCGAACGCGTTCTGATTTTCAAAACTCTCTATTTGAATCCATTTGTAGCTTTTTTTCTTTTTCTTGTTTTTTTACAATAATTTTTATTTGCCTCTGTCTCGGGGCCATGGTAGAGGGGGTTCTTCTTTAACTTAATTCCTACTTATTTTAAAAACTACATACTTTTCATTTATATGAGAAATATTCTCCAACAAAATTTGAATAAACATATTTTAAATATAAAAAAAGCATAATTAAAAAAAGCCGAAATTTTATTGATATTTGATGTTGAAACGTTATGACATTTATAGGTTTTTAAAGGTGGGGAAAACGATGGCAGCACTCACTATTTTTTCTTTTGTATTTTATTCTATATATTCGTTTAAATACTAAAGGGTTCTATGCTTATTTTTCATTGTCAGAAACAAGGTTTAATTCAACCATGCACATTGCTGCATCTATCGTAATTTGGCAATTTCATTATTGTCAAAAAAAAGTGTGCAAAACAAAATAGTTTACGATGCTAATAATTAAAGAAAATATAGAAAAAATAATAGTCATATTTTCCCTATAAGTACACAAATATTTCTGTCTCCTTTTTCCCCCTTTTCTAATTTATTTATTACCAAATATAGTCCCATTTAAGACAATCAACTGAGGTGACGTGGCCGAGTGGTCAAGGTGGAGCCTGACTGGGCACATGAAAGTATGGGGTTCAATCAAAGACCCTATTCCTTATTTTACTTGTTTCTATACATCACCTTTTCCCCTTTATTCTTTTCCCTTTTTAGCTATCTCCTTTATTCTCTTCCTTCCTCCTTCCTTCCTCCTAGTATTAAACCGATTTGATGATATTTATACGAAATGAAAGCCACATTTATCAAGATATGATGAGACTTAATGGACCTCTTATCACCATTATCTCCCCCCACTGGAAAGTCCGCTAATTGAGCGCTATGAGACTTTTCAGAATACCAAAAGTCTCGTAACTACTCAAGTCTTCGCGCGGTCAAAACGCGTACTATTGCAAGTGCGCGCGACGCAACCCTGCCAAATAAGGAAAGGGCACTTAAGTGACTTTTCAGAATACCAAAATGCTAATTGAGCGCTAATTGACCGCTAATTGAGCTTTCAGAATACCGCCCCACAACAAAAAAGAACAAGCACATATGAGAAGAGGCACTCGTTTATAGGTCCTTCTCAGGTGAATTGGGTTAAAAGGGGCATGCACTGATTCAAGAAGTCAAGGGGGCACTTGCTCAAACACGAAACGGGTCTTTTTCAGGTGAAAGGAGCGGAGAACACGTTCCCGAGGGGCAAAAAGGGGGCACTGATACAAGAAAAGGCACCTATAAGATGGCAAAAGGGCACTTGCTAACAGCATAAAACAGATCCTTCTCAGGTGAAAGGGGTATATAGGTCATGTTCATGAGGGAACATTTTTCTTGCGTATAAAAGGGCACCTTTTCAGTGCTTCAAAAGGGATCGCCGCCCCTGAACTTCTTTTCTTCACGTTCGTTAGGGGGAATTTGGGGGTAATGTTTGGCACTGATACGAGATTGTTAACACATAAAACGGGCCCTTCTGAGGTGATCGAAAGGGCACAGAACACGTCCGTGAGGGGGCATTTTTCTTGCTTAAAAAAGGGCTCCTTTTCAGTGCTTCAAAAAGGATCGCCGCTCCTGTACTTCACTCTTGTAACTATGAATACCATACAGGAGAAATACGTTTATTCGCATGGTATACATGGTATAGTGTTTTATAAACTGCACTCTAGCAAACAACCCTATAACAAGAGAATGATAGAGGGTTCTTGGTGCGAAAATGTGGCTGAACAAGTTGACAAGCAAGAAAGAGTCATCAGTCAAAACTGAAAACTGTTGTCCATTTCTCCTCGAATGATTTTACAACCAAAAAAAGAAAGAAAGGAGGGAAAAGGGTCATCAGCAAAAAAATGGCCATGTCGGAAAATGGCACATTTTTTCCTTCTCTGTTTTACTTGTTTTTTAACATTTAGGGTGTTCGATCGAACGCCTCTGGCTACGGGACTGAACAAAATCTGAAATATATATAAAATTATGTGATCTGCTTATTATTAATATCATTATGTTATGAATTAATCCTGTGAGTGTGAGGGAATGACAATGAACGTTTGAAAAAAAATATGTGTTAACAATGTTATTATCATGTTTGGAAAATCGATCATATTCGTCTTTGTTCTTTATAGTTGTAAATTAATCTGCTTCTAAAACGGAAATTTCAGTTTGAATTCTTTTTTCCATGGGTATATTCATGTTATAAAAAAGTTTATGAGAGAAAAAAAATGAACAAGACAAAACAAAATAGAAAATCACCCACACACGATAGATTGCTTGTCTTCATGCTTGCTTGCTTGATTGATTGATTGATTAATTAATATTGATGGATGGAGGGATGTATGGATTGATTGATTAGTGGATTGATTGATTGATTGACTGATTGACTGATTGATTGATTGATTGATTAGTGGATTGATTGATTGATTGATTGATTAATTGATTGATTGACTGATTGACTGATTGACTGATTGATTGATTGATTGATTGATTGATTGATTGATGGATGGATGGATGGATGGATTGATTGATTGATCGACTGATTGATTGATTGATGGATAGATGGATGGATGGATGGATGGATGGATGCAGAGGCCGCGGAACGGTTTCCAAAGTGGGGGGGGGCTGACCATGCAAAAAATCACAATCATATGGTCATTTTTACGTTTTTGTACATGGTTTTGGAAAAAAAAGTAGGGGCTGAAGCCCCCCCCCCCCCGCTTTCGCGGCCCCTGGGCTAACAAGCTGGAGGGAGGGAGGGAGGGAGGGAAGATTGGATGGATGGATGGATTGATTAGTGGATGGATTAATTATTGATTGATTGGAGGCTTTATATACGGCTTTATGGACAGGATCGAGGCAGCATTTTTTTAAATATGCATGATCTATCTAGTTAACTATTCCTAGGCGAAAACAAACAAACGAACAATCTAAGTTTGCAAATAATATTAATCAAGGTAGCACTATATTTGAAAGCAATTATAAGTGCCTATATATTACGAAAAAGGCATTGTGCACCCGTCTGAAATTACTGAAAATTTGCTCGCTCGATCACTTCGTTCCCTGACACATACGTTAATAGTTACGGTCATCAAACCTATACTAAAACAGCCATTGATTGACATATAGGCCCTATGTCTTGATAGGCCTTTTTGTATGTCAACTTCGCCGAAATCGAGATATTATTGTATCATACGTGTGTAATTTTTAGGTATAGGCCTACCCTTTCAGACTGTCTTCCCCCGAAAAAAAATCAGATCAAAAGGGAAATATTATTTGATCGACTATGACCTCCTGATCACCAATCTCCGTTAGTTAATCTTACTACATTTTTTTTCAACTAAAAAAAGATGAATAAAATAATACTGAACCGGTATCCAAATCGGTTGCCATCTATGCGCACTTGCGATCGATGTGGTGCTGTATAAGTGTTTTCCTCAAGCAATATTGCAATTATTGGAGAAAAAATAAGACGATAGTACTCGAGAGAGGAAATCTTTTTAGGCTGAAGAAGGGCCTACACGGCAGAATGATTGAAAATTAAAGGCAGAAATTTACAGTATATTATCTTCTAGCTTCCTTATCGAGCATCTCGTTGCTTTCTACAGTACTCAATTCTTTGAATTTTCTTTTCTTCTCGCTTTTTTGTTTTTCTCATTCCCTTCCCTCCTCTTTCGGGGGTAGGGGGGGGGGGGTTCGATCTTCGAAAGAAGCAATAACAAAGATAAAGCTTATCAGGCGCGGATCCATTTTGGTTGCTGTCTATTAAAAAGTTTCCTCTAGCAGCCTACTGGCACGAAGGCAATAAATGAAGGCACACTTTCGCAAAATGGTTCCCTTTCCTGTGTCCAATTAGCCCCCCCCCCCCCAACCCCATGAATGTTTGCATTTTTCCATGCATAATCCCGGCCGGCATAGCGCATCCATAAATTTATATTCAGAAATGTTCCCATTTTTTTGGAAGGGATGTATACCGCATCGGATTACTCGCCCTTTCGAAATTATAGTCAGCTTACTTTATTTGAAATACAATATAAAAGTCGCCTTACGGGCTGCTGAATTTACCGACCATATTATTATTTCAGCCAAACTATGTGCAAGCGAAGCAGTGTCACGTCAGAATATACGGAAAACAAGGAGACGTCTGATACATTCAATGGTTGTACCAACTCGTTTCTTCTCTGTACAAGATTCCACTAAAGTTGGTGAGTTTATGATTATGTACTCTATTTTAGAAAGTAATTTTGCTATCCAATTCGAGAATTTGGCCTGTTATTTTATAGAGTTTACTGTTGTCTGAGCTGATTGAAATCGAGTGACCAGAGACAAGACTCGAGTGGAAGAGCCCGAGAAGCTCCGCCGCGCCCCCCGCTAGCTGTTCTGGCGCGCCGCTTACTTCCCCTACGCTGAGCTGTGGCCTGAGTGAATTCTCTTGCTTTCTTTTCATTTGTTCTAAGTCATGTTAGTTGAAGGTTCAAGCTGTAAAAATAAATTCAACTGCAAAATACTCCACTTGGTCCTTTCTCATAATCATATTTTTTTTCTTTTAATTGGGGCGGGAATTAGCCTTGAAATTGATATTATAAGATGGCTAAATAATTTGCAGCTTGCTGATTGGTCAAAGCGTACCACGTGATCATTCGCGAAAAGTGTCTATCCCTGCACGCCCGTGCAAATTTCGCGCACCCAAATTGTCTAACCCACGGTAAGTGCAATTTCAAAATTTTTTATATTTGATTTAGATCTATTTCATTATTTCTTTCTCATATAAGGTGCTTAAAATTGCGTTCGAAATTACTTAGCCATCTTATAAATGGAATAACGCATTTACCCGTCGTTTTTCAGCGATATGCAGTGCACTCGAGGTTTCTTCTTCGCATGCACACTCCACACTCGCCTTCGGCTCGTGTGGAGTGCGCATGCTCAGAAGAAACCTCTCGTGCACTGCATACTCGCTAAACAACTCCGCAGAATGCGTTATTCCTATAGTGATTGACACCGACACTGACACTCAGTCAATGACTCACTGACTGAGGTCCATGATGATGATGTTTTTTATTAATATTTTGACATAGGGATTAGGGCCTATAGATGAACTTCTTCACTTCAGGCCAAGTAAAAAAAAAGAAAGTAATTGATCGTTCTCGTGCGCATCTATTTTGGCCGCCGCCGCATGAAATTTTTTGGGGGTAAAAAAAAGATAAAAAAGTTGTTTCTTGTCCGCGCCCGCTTCCCTTTTCATGATTGCCTCATCAATTTTCTTGATATTTGCTATTTTTATGGCCGCTGAAAAGCGAAAAAAATTCACAAGATTGGCGAGCGATTTGCTTCATAAAGCGACTTCATAAAGCAATTGCAAAGTCTGATATTGCTGTAACTGCGAGAAAGAAAAAATTCTGATTTGGTTTTTTATTGGTAATTTTGAAGATACGATCATAAATTAGCGAGAAAATAAAGTTTGCAAACTCGGAAGAGATCACAGATTTCTTCATGTTTAGTGCTTTTTCAGGGACCCTGCTTCCTGAATCTGGACTAATCCGTCGCGTGCTTTGGAAATATGGCGCAGATAAATAAATTCTAATGACATTTATTTGTATTTCAGAAGGGGTTTTTTGGTGAATGATAGCGCCTGTACTTCAATGTGTGTTGCGGTGATTGACTGTGCTTGTGACTGTGTTGGGTGATGTGCATGTGTGCTGCAGTGATGTGATTGACTGCTGGCACGACATGTGAATTTGTGAAATGAATCGAATTTTCTGGTGAGTTTTCTAATGTTAGCTATCCAGCAGGCAATGCATTAGACAGGTATAACCATCGTTTCTGGGGATTTATTCAAAAATTTCTGACATTTTACTATCATCCCCATTCACCGACGGTAGAGTGTTAGTGTGAGCTCACATGTGTTATCACGCCCTCCCTTTTGTCGATTGACTGTCCAGATTTCGATGTGCTTTTTTTACATCAAATTTACACTCTAAGGATTTATCAACTACAAGATATCAATTTATAATATCTAATCAATGAAAAAATGTCAAAGATACATTTATATATTAAAAGGTATGAAAATGGTACTTTACCAATGTTGTCTTGCAACTTGGACGCAAGAATCACTTCCAAAATAGCAGCCAAAATTACAAACGAACGGAGAGTGCATTGACAATTTACGAATGTGATATCAATATTGCTTTCGATATTGATTATAATGCAATCTGCTCCACATGCGAGCTAAACCGCTACGATCACAGGTAGCAGACAACATTCGATATATATCGAGACATTAACGATAATGACGTCATTCAAGATGGCAACTTGCGAGAAAAACCGTTAGCTCAGGTGAAAATGTCTTAGATGAAAGGTTTCTGGATCATCCAGAGGATTTTTATCTATAACTCCGGTCCAAGGTACGCAATTACTTATATTTCCCTGATAATGGAAACCATGAAACTGTAAATTTCGCTAATAAAAACAGTTTTAAATCGCGACCTATAAAACGTTAGTTCACTTTACGTTGGCTGTACGTACGGGCCTCCAAGCTCTTCAGTCTATGTACTGGTGAGTGAGCCAACGTAGTTCAGTGGAACAACCAAAATACAGAGACTGAAGCTTTTGGTCTAGCAATGCATTGAATATTCAAAATATAATTTCAATTTTCAAGTGAGTTATTCATTATCAAGAAATTGAAAATCATTAATGGGATTCCAGTAAGTGCCAATTCTGTTCAAATTTGATAAACTTCATTCTTCCTTGAGCTATTCAATTTGATGGACATTTGTAACATGTAAGCAGGCACGTAGCCAGGGGGGGGCGGTGGGGGCGGTCGCCCCCCCAAAACGTCCCAAAAAAGAAAAAAAAGAAGGGAAAAAAGAAAGGAGAAAAGAAAAAGGGAAGGGAGGAAAGGGGAGAAAGGTAGCTTTGTTTTTTTTTTCTTTTTATTCCTTTTTTTTCTTAAAAGAGAAACTCCATCACTCTTGCTCTAAATTTATATATGAATTTTTCTTCCGCGCTGCGCGCGGTTAAATGACAATATATTGCAATTCTCCATTGTTTTCCCCACCCTTTCTCTAACCCTGTTTTTCCACCTCAGGTATATATGTTTCTTACCGGTTAAAGTTCAAATGTATCCATTAGGGCATGGAATTAGAGTAAGGCTACGCCAAAGTATATGAAGTTATCTTTTTTTTAAATTGATCGCGCAACTTCTGGTCGGGTCGGCTCCGGGCGGGTAAAATATTATTTTATATCAATTTCCACCTCCATAAAGTCAACTTCTCCTGCTTTTCAGCTCATTACCAAACAACCATAATTCTGGGGCAAACAGGTTCCTAAAATTCGCGTCGTATTAAATAAAGAAGTACAATATATTTTTTTTATCAAATTCTATTAAACTTCATGTCATTTCCCTTCACATTCATCTCCTGCCCTGTTTTGCGCCCTCAGTTTGAAATGTTGAATGACACTTAAGTTTCTTTATTATTCAAAATGAAGCACTTCAGGATAAGTCAAAGAAATTAGGAATCCTCTTTTTTAAAATTTAATTTCAAGAAATCACAGAAGTTTCAACTTTCTGCGCACTATTTCCTCATAAAGAAGTTCAATAATCTTAGAAAATCATTTTAATTAGAGCCGATGGTGGTATTAGACGTATCTGCATTATTTTGATGAAACGTCCGCCCTCAGTGAAATTTCACAGTTTCATTGCTCTGCGCGGGGCTGAATATCTTTCTCCCGGCATATATACACTTCTCCTCTGTTTTGCGAGTTAAAGATATGCACAGCTGTCGCTAAATTGTTTGTAATCAAATCTGATCTTTCCAAAGGAAGTATTCAATATATCTTTGAGAAGACCCTTTAGTCGGGACCCTTTTCATGGCAAAAAAAATTATAAAACGCTTTAGCTTCCGCGCTTCGTGCGAGGGTATTATTATTTTAATTTCCTCCAATGTATTCCTTTTTTGTGCGTTCACAATCACTTTTTGAAAACAAATTAAGGTTCATGAAAACAATGTTCAAAATCACAATGAGTCAACTGAATTGGAGCTGAAATAGGCACTAGAGACAAGAGAGACTGCTCCTTTTCATTTAAATTTATGAAACACCAAAAGCTTCGCACTTCGCGCGGGAGGGGGAAACTCCCCCTCCCTGCACCCACCCCTAGGGAGCGCGCTTCGCGCGCTCTTTAAGTGTTTGCACGCTTCGCGTGCATTTACCGCCCCCTCCAAAATGAAATCCTGGCTACGCGGTTGCATGTAAGTTAGTAAATAGATCTAAAAACAGTTTTGAAATAATAAACATTAACTTAAGCGAACAATTATCAATTAATTCAATAATCATTTAACATTAATATATTAATAAAGAAATGAATAGCGATTGAATAAACAGTATTAAACATAATATAAACGAATACAAGCAGCTGGAAACTGCAATGCAAATCCATGCCCAGAGCTGAAAAACAGATTGGCTCCATGGTAATAAAAATGACCCCCCCCCCATGCATTCTTTACCCTTACATATATTGTAGAATTTTTAAATCTTTCACTTGACATGAACATTTTGTTTTATAATAATACAGTACCGGTTTACATCAGTAATACATCAATCAATTTTTATAGCATTATACATTTTCCATAGATTTCCAATTAATTGTATATACCGGTATATATATATATATATATATATATATATATGTATATATAAATACTGAGCTTGCATTGATCACATAATTCGAGCCTGACATGGCCTGACGATCATTTGATTAAAAAATAGTAAATAGTAAGGACCTCTGTCGTCACTGATGTCAAAAAATGGGCAAAGAAAATGTCTCCTTGTTTTAAAAAAAATAGTAAGGACCTCCCTCATCACTGCTGAGTGCTCTAAAAAAAACCCAGACGATCAACTACTATCTTGTGCCTTGAACCGCCTGCCATATATGAATAACAGACTCACCCAAACAAAGATGGATTTCCCTAGGAAAGGTACCTTTTAAGATAAAAATCACGTAAATGGTGGTGATTTTATTTATTTTTTACACCTTCATACGCCTAATGCGTATGAAGGTTTCCAAAATTGGTTAATGAAAAGGCGAAAATTTGAAGGTCTTTTACCAGACCAATCTCGTGTAGATCCCTCGATCTGTTCGTCAACAAAGCAAATACAATAGGTCTGATCCTTGAACCACTTCGTTATGACGTAGCTCCGATTAGTGATGTTACAAAATGTTACAACAATTTATAGATAAAAATTATTGTTTAACAAATACAAAAATTTAATATGTGATTATAAACAATTATAATCATAATACAAAGATTCCTCCACACAAGAAACCTAGGAAAGTTCATTTACCTGTGCCGAAACCAATCAATTGCGCTTGTCAATGTAAATTATCAGCGTGGAGCGTTGTGGCCCAGTGGATTAGTCTCCGGACTTTGAAACAGAGGGTTGTGGGTTCGAATCCCAAACATGGCGTAATTTCCTTCAGCAAGTAATTGATCCACAATGTGCTGCACTCAACCCAGGTGAGGTAAATGGGTACCTGGCAGGAATTTATTCCTTGAAACGCAGCGCGCGTAACAGCTGCACTGCTAAAGCCAGGGTAATTATGCTGCATATAATGTAGAGCTCTTATACCCTTTTTACACAGGATTTTCTTAACCCCGGACTATCGCTAACCCCGTACTATCCTTAACCCCATACTATTTTTTTTCCTTTTTACACATGCCAAATTGTTATTGCTAACCCCGGATAAGGAATGCTTGCTTTTCACACACGAAACTCGCTAACTCCGGACTAGTGGTTTTTGTCGATCATTCGTAGTACAAGTACTTCACTCGTACACTTTTTACACACGCTAAAATGTCCTTAACCCCGTACTATAGGTGGGGCTAAATTGCTATTTAGCCCCACCTATAGTACGGGGTTAAGCTTAGCCCACTTTCGTTTTACACTAGCGATCTTAACCCCGTACTATCGCTCTTAGCACCGCAATTGCTGGGATAACCCTGCTTTTTTGCAGGGCCAAATAATCCTGTACTAAAGGTGGGGTTAGCCCACTTTGCAAAAATGCTGTGTAAAAAGAAAGTGGGCTAAGCTTAATCCCGTACTATAGGTGGGGCTAAATGGCAATTTAGCCCCACCTATAGTACGGGGTTAAGGAAATTTTAGCCTGTGTAGAAAGGGTCTTAGAGACTTCTGACAAAGTAAGTATTAAGCGCCATATAATCAGTGAGAAAATAGTGAGAAATAGACAATGAACTAGGGGGAATTGAGGTCACTGAATCTATTTTTAGCATTCTCATTCCCTGAAATTGCCATCTATGTCCCGCAGGGGTAAGTAAAAAAAAAACTACCCCCCATAATAGGCATAAACAAGGCCAAGGACAGTCTCAATTTATCAGACATGGTTTGTCTTTGTTTAGACGTTTATGTTTTCTGGGACAATCCCAATTTTTTAACCAACACCTCAAGTCTCAGGGGCTGATCCAGCTTTTAGCAAGGGGGGGGGCCCAAAAAAATGTTTTACCCATATTTTCCCGATCGGCTGCTCAAAGTTGATTTTTATTCGTTTCTTTGAAGGGGTAGTCCTAAGAGTCACTTCTTAGCTTTATTCTCACAAAACATAAAATAATCTCATATAAGCCCTAATTGGATAGTACGAGCGCGAAGCACGAGCTAAAGTCCTCAAAATTGAACATGTTTTTAAGATTTAGACCTAGAATCTGGGCATTCTAAATACATGATTATTTCTTTTTATTATGAAAATCAACATGCAAGCCTGAGCTGAAAAAAAATTGATGGCGATCTGAAGAGGGTCAATTTAAACACTATTTCAAGCATCGTAGGCAAATTGTGAAGTAGATATGATTCGTACCATGCACCGGGGGAAATTGTAAGGGGATTTTGTCATCATATAAAAATGACTACTTTCCTATTCCTCTTCCTAACCGCGAGGTGAAACTTGTCAATATTGATATTCCGTTCTGAAAAAAAGGGACATTTTCATTATTAGGAATTCATAAAGCTGTTACCTAGTTTATCAATCTAATATTAATGAGAGCTCAAAATCTGTTGATATCAAGGCCTGAAAACTGCACATTTAAGCATTTTTATAATATTGTTTTACGGCCTATTTTTGGCATAATTATGATAATCCTCCTATGTTATGAGCTAATCGGCCTTTGGTGGAGTGCAGGAGAATGTCATGATGCGTGCGCAGTTGCGGTAGTGTGGTTTGCTTACATGACTTGTGAACCAACAGAATGCTGTGCCACTGCGGGTAGGCCTGTGGGGATCAGGCCGGCCATAACAAGGCCGTAATCAAACATGGGTTTAAATACCTCTTTCATGCTTTTCTTTCTGTTTTCTAGCATTTCTCTTAAGTTAAAAGGACATTGTTTTTTGCCAGAAAAATAGGGGGGGGGGGTGTGGCCGGCTCGGCTCCCCCTTGGATCCGAACCTGAGTCTCTACTGCATTAGACCGATAAATAGGTATATTTCTGTCAGGGGTATGCTTTGCTGAGACTTCGTCTGGCTCCGCCGCATCCCTTCCATCAATAGACCTAAGACGGCCATTGGGCTCGTAATGATGAAGCAAAAACGCTGCTTAACTACATCGTCTATGGAGAAAGGGTGCATTTTTGTACCCTCCTCGCTTACTCCTAAATTTTGCTTTTTGACGGGGGAAGAAGGAAAAAATAATAAAGATAAATTTATATCGATTATTTCTATCTAGAAATAATCAATTCCGAGGCATGTTGTTTCATAACTAATTTATTTCACAAAAAATAATAATAGACTTATTTGTGTGACATTCTTTTTTAATTAACCAAAGGTCAGAACCATCAGATACTTATCATGGATTGAACAACTTCATATATTCTTAATAATATTTCATGTTGGCAAGATAAGATTTGACCACATGATTTATTGAATTAATCATAAAATATTATTTGAAAAGTGGAAACATTTTGATAAAATAGTTTAAGTGCAATGTCTTTCATCCTATTGCTGCCACCAGGCAGGGAGCATTTTATGAAAAGTTTTGTTAGGGATTTCCACTGACAAAGCTCTCATCCAATCAGATGCAAGAATTTCCAGTAGCTTATAACAGTAGTCAAAAAAAAATAAATCTCTTTCTTTCTTTTATGAATTGGTTCCCAGGTGGCTAGCTTAGCCCACGGGGGATAGTTAGCCCAGTGGGCCAAAGTTAGCACAGGCTATAAAGTTAGCCACCCTTCAAGAAATCGGGCCATAATCTCAAAATGCTGGATGAATGATAAATGCTGAGTCTTCAAGAGGTATGCAGTTTGACAATAAATCCATTTCTTATTCCAGGGGCGGCCCCATGATATTTTCTTTGATTGGGGGAGGGGCAATACAACGGATGATGTTTTAGCTCCATGTTCGTATCAAGCAACACACTCGTGATCTAATATTCACTCTTTTTTTTCTTCATATTTTGATATTCTGTATATATTTTCAAAAGAATTTATCCTCCACTTTGTCTTTGTATGTTATCTCTTTAGATGGGGAGTATAGTTTCCCACCCTGCTCTCCTGTAGCACTGTCCCTGATCTGTTATTCTCTATTAAAAAAGGTGCCACTTGCACACAATGTAGGTGTCATTAATGGATGAACACCCCTCCATCAGTAGTGGACCAGTCCAAACTTTTGACACCTTTTCCCTGAGTGCAGTTTGTGTGTCTTCTGTGTATAGTGCATTAACCAGTGCTGTGTGTACGCTGAGTACGTGTCAAGTGTTATTTGAGCATCACACCTGCACTTTATGTTATGCTAAAACTGATATACCCACTGTATGTGTGTGTGTGTACTTGAAAGCGCAGACAATGATCATACACTGAAAAGTGTATGACTAGCGCTTACACACAAACCCTGTCCAAGCAGACATTTTGTATGGCTGTATAGCTGTGTACTGTACATGGTGCATACAATAGTCGGTGTACTGGGCATTAGGTGTTATGTACAGCATATAGCACTGCACTGTCTGCTATCTGAATGCTGCATATTGACTGAACTGGAAAGGGCATCATATTCTATTCTAACTTTCATTTAAGCAAGAAAAACCCACAGAATGGCAGAAGTTGAAGCAGTTGTGGTAAGTAACAAACAAAGTTTATTTTGCAGTAATTTTTATTGACCAAATTTGTGAATTTAAGCCTCTTAAGTTAGATTTCAATCAAATACTGTGATCCGAACTTGAGACGAGTTTGACTTTGAGTTTACTTTTAGAAATTGTATTCTAGAAATTTAGGAGTAGGCCTACATGTATAAGGCATTTACATCACCATCATTGGTCACTACCTAATCCAAGTTCTACATTTGTATGTACCGGTAGGCCTACAAATGTGTCAGAAAAGGTAGGCGAAGTCAAATTTTGCAAGCATTTTTTAGATCAATTACAATAGGCCCTACAGAAGAATGGTCTGTAATTTTCTAACCAGTGTTTGAGATGATATTTTTAATATGTGAAAATCCAAAGTGAAAGAGGATGCAAGTGTCCAGAGACTGCAGGCATCCAATTGATTTACATGTAACTTGTTGGGTTTAAATTGAAGAGAGATTCAAATTAGCTTTTAGGCACCATGCATTGAAACATTTTTCTAAAAGTTCTATTCATGTACCATGTTGTAGCCCCTATTCTTATTTTATTCAACATAGAATAAGTTTTAGATATAATTGATGGATTAGAGATATATAATGCATCTACCAGCATTACATGTATCTACATTGTAAATAAAACAGGAGTAATAACAATAAGCTCCTCTAAAACTTATAATTCCTTAATAAAACAATAAATTTGAAACATACTCATGTTTTGAATCTATTAAAGGGCCTATTAAAATTTTTTATGAATTTGCATTTCTTTTTTAACACAATTTATAATCAATGCAAATTAGTGCAAGTTTGAAATAATATAGGCAAAGTGAAATTGGATATAATATTCAATTTGTTGTTTTTTTTGGGGGGAGGGGTTATTGAAAAAATACTCATGGGAATTAAGCACTTCTCTCTATCTCATTTTTTAATGAAATTTTTGAAATCTCTGGGAATTCCCTTTCAGAAAAAAAAGAAGATTCTTTTGTAATAATTGTAAATTAATTTATGAATGACCTTTTTGACAGAAATGCATGTATGTGTGCATAGGCCTACTTTGTGCTAGAAGTACAGATTATTTAAATCTGAGTGTCTGAGAAGAGTTAAGTATGAAGTTGATTTTTAGAGAAAATGATATACAGATTATAAAGAAGATTCCAAATGCAAAATTGCTTATAATATTTCTTTGTCCCCTGCCAGAAACTTATTTTATTTGTGTTTAGTGGTTTGGAAAGTGGTTAGTGTCGATCGTTATCTCTCTGATCCTTGAATTAATGCACCATAGACAGACCCTTTGAAATCTGTTATGTCTTTTATTCTTTTGTTAAAGATGGCAACTGCGAACGAGATCATGGATAACTTACCACATGAGGATGCAGTGCCAAATAAAGAGCCAAATGATATCCAGGAAGGTCGAGCTGGGGAGACAGAGATGCCCTCAGATGAAATGGCTGAAGAACAAGATGGAGAGTACCCTTCTGTCTATTTTGCAGAGCAGGATTCCATGAACTCTAGGCAACGCTCAACCTGGCCTGAGAAACGAATCATGGGCCTTCTGGACATCTATATCAATGAGCATCCCGTCTACCTTAAAGCAAAGATGGAACGCCAGATCACTGAGTTCCATGATTACATCGGTCAGATCGTCAACACCGAAGGTGTCCTGGTGGCAGGGCTCCTCAAGAACCTCAGTCGCGAGTATCGCAAATTAGTGATGCGGGCCCGGAACAGTGGTGCTTCGGAGACTCCGAGGTTGCGAGGTTCCTCTGAGCTATTTGAGAAGTTTGAACAGTACTACCAGGTTTACAACAAGTTAAGTCCACAGGACTCTGGCTTGAGGAAGATGTCCAAGCTCTCGAAGCTGAAGCTGCAAAAGACCAATCCCTTTTCCTCCCAGCCAATGCCAAAGATCAAGAAACTTAAGAAGAGCCCAAAGCCAAAGCCTGAAGGGAATTCATTCGATTCCCTGATGAACCCTTTGGAAGTCAAGATACCCCCAGTTCCGGTCATGTCTGACAAGTACTGTCAGGAATATATCCAGGTCATGAGAGAGCAGAACAAGGCGTTGATTGACATTGGCAAGGAACTCCGGCTGATGCGGATGGGCTACTTTACAGAGCATGAACTAGCATTGGACTGAAGTCATGTGATCAGCTGAGAGGCTTGCATTGAACTTATTACAACTCATGAGTTAAGCAGTGATCAAAACTAATTTATTGTCTCAGTTTGAGACCTATAGGTTTAGGCTTGCAGCAACTAGTGGCCAGTCCTGGAACTGGACCATTGATGTTGGGCCTACATTCCCTACAAGGGTTCCTTCTATTAAAGTTTTTATTGATTCAATTCAAACTTGACTGAGATCATGCACAATCTATTGTGTGAACATTTATAATCCACTGTACAGACACATTGTAGGGGTGGAGTTCAGATTATTTTGTATGATCACTACTCTTTGTATGATGGATCCATTATTGTTCCTTTATCCATTGTGGGTTGAGCCATCCAATGGCGGGTCAAAAGCTGGTTATCAGGATTTTAGCTTGGATCTTTTGGCAAAAATGCCAACTATAAAAGAAATAGATTTTCTTTTTTCTATGAGTATGCATATTTCTTAATTGATTTTACAACAGATACTGCTTCTTTTTTAAAAAAGGCATCCACTGTTTTTTTATATGATCTGACCCCAAATGTTCAGTTTAAAAAAATGAAAATGCATAGTATGGTATGTTGAAACCAGTAAGTCCAGATGAACAGATTTATCTCTGTTCGTAATTTGTATATGTACAGTGTATGTTTGTTATTGTTGCCCTCTGATGTAATACATTGTGTCTCGCAAAAATATCACTTTGATTCATTTGGATGAAGACACATGAATCTACATGTAACTCTAGTTTTTAAAGAGGGTCTGGCTCATCCAGTCCTGTACTAATAATATTATGAATGTACCAGTACTCGACTGAAATTGGCTTGCTTACCACAAACCTAACAGAATTTTTTAATGTTTCAGTTTCGTGCCTACATGTAATTCTGTAGAGATATATGTAGGTCTTTTTCAGAGACGTACATGTACTCTGACCAGTGCCTTTTTTCTGGAACTATTGGCTCCCAGAAGTGGCTAAACATTCAATAAATCAGAACTACATTGTACAATACCGTACTTTGTTAAAAGACATAAAGTGTACATGTACATCTTTTCACCAGACTAATGGACCCAGTACATGTTTGTTTTCTCATTTTCCTCCTTTTCTTTTAACTTAACAGAGACATTCAATATTGTTCTATGTGTAGTAAAAAAAATGGAATTGGAAGGCCAATGTTCGAAGAAACTGGTTTAAAAAGTGGAAGGTAAAGCACAACCAAAGTCAATTGGAATTCCATGGTTCAAAGGTCAAGTCCACCTCAGAAAAATATTGATTTGAATCAATAGAGAAAAATCAGACAAGCACAATGCTGAAAATTTCATCAAAATTGGATGTAAGATAAGAAAGTTATGACATTTCAAAGTTTCGCTTATTTTTAACAAAATAGTTATATGAACGAGTCAGTTACATCCAAATGAGAGAGTCGATGATGTCACTCACTATTTCTTTTGTTTTCTATTGTTTGAATTATACAATATTTCAATTTTTACAGATTTGACAATTAGGACCTCCTTGCCTGAACCACAAAATGTTAAAATAATGGAATTCCACGTGTTCAGGGAGGAATGACACTTCATTTCACTTGACAATGACGAGAAAATCGAAATATTTCATATAATAAAATACAAAAGAAATAGTGAGTGATGTCATCAGTTCCCTCATTTGCATCCCGAACGAGATGTGCACATAACTGTTTTGTGAAATGAAGCGAAACATTTAAATGTCAAAATTTATTTTACATCCGATTTTGATGAAATTTAAGCATTATGCTTGTTGGATTTTTCTCTTTTTATTGAAATCAAGTTTTTGGTACATGTAGGGTGGACTTGTCCTTTAAGGATATGAAAAGAAATATACATGAGTTTGGCATAGAGCATAACAATTTCATATTTTTCTATATAAAGTTTTGATTTTGTGACGTTAAATGCGAGATGCTTGCCTGCCCCATCTTCTGGTTCATGATGATTTTATTTGTGATTTTTAATCATTCATTTCATAGGCTACTCCATCATTGTAAATTATTTTATGATAACAATGTATGATGTAATATTCAACTGCAAGAAAAAAAAGAGAAAAGTATTTATAAGTAGAATCTGATTTTTGTTTCCTAAAAGGGATGGAGTAATTTTATTGGAAGAGAGGGAAACTCCCTGATCAATTGATTTTGAGATGTTAAATATCTTTTCCTCTTGTAGTATAATCAACAATTCAATATTGAATATCTATAAAGTTAAAAATGAAATGGAATTCCTTTAATTAGAAAAAAATGAAGAAATTATTGCATCCAGCCCTAAGAATTTGCAATGGCACAGGTGCAGTATGGTGGTACACAATTGTATGGTTTACCAAACTGATGAATATTGTGCACTGTTTATGTCCCATGATGGACATTGTAGAGTGATATATGTAAACAGGGCCAGAGCATCTTTTCTTCACTCCATAATAAATCACCTGTGCTTTCTGTGTCTAAACTTGGTATTCTAGGTCTTTAAATGCTGCTTTCAATTTTCATACACTAAAAAATGACTCCAAACCGATCAAAGCTTCACATGGATTCATCTACATGCACATCCCTACTGGAAAGAATACAGTGTGTGCCACAGTTTGTTCACAGTGTGGAATACAATGTGAAATCACCTTCACACTATTAAATTTGAGCATTTCAAATCACATTCACATAGTCAATCATGTGAACATGCTGTGAACAGTCACACTGTGGAGGTGTCCACAGTGTGAAAATAACTGTGGAGCGTCGTGGCCCAGTGGATTAGTCTAAGGTCTTTGAAACAGAGGGTCGTGGGTTCAGATCCCAGCCATGGCGTAGTTTCCTTCAGCAAGGAATTCATCCACTGTGTGCTGCTCTCGACCCAGGTGAGGTAAATGGGTACCGGCAGGAAGTGATTCCTCAAAAAAGCTGTGTGCACCTGAATCAGTAAACTAGCTTAGCCGGGGCAGTTATGATAATAGCAGGGCCCACTGGGAGAACAGTGGCTACCCTGGGTAAATATACCGTTATGATTATAATCTTCACACTCATGAATTTGAGCATTTTAACAGTGTGAATAATATTTACACATTGTCCACTATGTGAGCACACTGTATTCTTTCCAGCAGTGATCATTTGTCAGTTTGGAGTCAGTGAGGGTGAGATGACTGTAGTTAAAGAGAAATGCCAGTAGTTGCAGTAAACACTGATTTCATGAGAAAGTCTGTAAAACCAGGCTTAATTGTCAGTACATCATCGAGGATCTAGATCTGGTACAGTTACATAAACTGAACTTTGTGAAATCTTGAAATCTATGCTGAAAAATGTTCACACTGAAGATCACCAACACAGATAAGCGCACGTGGGAGAGTGTATTATTATTGCTTTGAATGTCGGCCCGACGCTTGACCCGAATCCTGTGCTTACATGTACATGTATTTGCTAATTTCTCAGCAATTACACAATTTCTTCCAGAATACTCTGGCACATATTTAAATGCAAACAGACACTTTGGTGGTCATTTCATTGGATTCTGTACAAACTCATTTTGATATTATTACCACAACTGGCATTTAGAACAGTGTAATCCTCTACAGATGAAAACCAATGGCAACAATAGCTACATACAGAATTTCTTCTACATTTTGATGCGACATATTCTCCTTTTTTCGCATCAATTTTGGTAAAGGTACGTGTGACTTAACATGCAAAACAATGCATGAATAAAGGTTTAATTGTTTATTTTGTCAAGTTTCAGTTTTAATCAAAGTGGAATATAAATCTTCCCCTATGTGCAAGTACGTGTAGGAGAAAAATAAAAGTTTGTTTATTGAAAATTCACCGGCAACTTTAACTGTATGTGTTTCCTTTGTAAAGTGTGGTATGCTGTGCTGAAATTGAGCAAGAGAGGGTGGATTGAGAGAAAGATTAGATTGAGGGATGAGAGAAAATGGAGAGATCGAGGACTGGGCAATCTTTAATTGGAAAACAACAGGGCAGGACTGGAGAGAAAAAAGTAATGTAAGGAAACATTAAAAACAAAATTCTCACTTCGAGGGAGCTTAGAGAAAGAGAGAGAGGGGGGCGAGGGGAGATGACATACATGTACGTCTCATCTCTAACCGATGTGTTGGCTCAGTTGGAAGAACGTACATGTACGTCTCACAACCAGGAGGTCAGGGGTTCAAACCCCGGCCGCGTCAGACTAAAAGACGTTAAAAGAGGGAGTTGCTGCTACCCTGTTTGGCGTTCAACAATTAAAGGGATAGAGCCTCGTCGATTTGGCGCTGCGCAGCAGCTGCCGGGCCTACCATTAATTGGGCAAAGCAAATTTATGGAGTATTTCATGTCTATTTCGAACAATAAATTATGGATTTATCATTCATATGTATTTCCAAAAATTCCAATATTTATCTTTGAAGGTAAATCCAAGATCCTTGCCTTTGCATGTAAATATTGCTCTCAGACAGTGTTTACTCGTATTGAATGAAATAAGCAAACTGATGTGTATTTTACTAGAATGTGCATTGCTAGAAAACATTGAGAGAAGTGGATTTCATTTGAGGGCAGTTCTTTGGTGATGGCTGATGTTTTAAACCTTCAAAATGTGAAGTGCATGTTATAATGATGTCCATCAACATTGATATAGCGCCATCTAGAAGTACATATATCTAGAAACAATTTATTCTCAAGTGAACTATAGTTATGAGCTCGCCTTTTGCTGAAGTTGCCACTTCCAGCTCTCATTGGAAGAAAGTTATCCTAAGGGATACCCATTTACATCACCTGGATCGAGTCATACCCCTTTCATAAACCCATCCCCCATTTATCCGCCTAAGAGTAATGCGGATAATTTAATAATAATTGCGTTCACAAACTCCGAAAATAATACACACTTTTTTTACGAGCGCCCGACCTGAAAAAGGTGGATAATTGTCATGGCAACTAGACACGCCCCTCCGATGGGGTTGCGTTGGAAAAGGGTGACCTTGTGACCGCACCATGGCAATTATCCACATTACTTTGGAAATGCGTTCATAAAGTCAAAATCTGGTCCCGATGCTGCTATTATGCAGATAATAGCAGCATCGAAATAATGCGGATAACTCTGGTCCTCCTCCTATTTTACGACCAAATTATGCGGCTATTATCCGCATAATTGGGTTTATGAAAGGGGTATCATACACACTGGAGAAATTAAGGAAAACCTGATTTGGTTGGGATTTGAACACACAGCCCTATATTTGAAATGCATGCATCGGAACCAACAGACCACGGCATACCCATAATAAAAAGATTGTGTATGCCAAGCCATGAATATGTAGTCTTGTCCACATGGTTCACAATATACCTTCATTAGAATTTTTGTATAATTCATTATCATTCGTCGGCGAACAGATGTTTTTGTACTTCAAAGTATTCTCTGGCTGTTATTTTCAGAATTTGGGTACCGGTATTTTTATGACCAGCAATGACAATACACATAGAGAATTTGAAGCATACTTTTTGTTTGCTACATGGTAGATTGAAGTGTGTAATAAGCAAAAAATAAAGCCACCACAAGAATGTTAGCATATACATATATGTAGATGTAAATACCACTGTGTTTCTAATATCTTATTATTATGGTTTGATAATTTGTAATTAATTGTATTGCCTTTATGAATATTGAGAACTCCATTTGTCTTGTAATTTCAGTGAACCTCAAGACCGCCAGCACACAAGGTCTTCTGATACCCTGAGCAAGAATACATCAGATACAGACTCTGGCCTGGTGTGGCAGCAGACAACCTCATCACTGACGTTTGCTCTTTATAACCTTTCACCTTTGACCCTGTGAGTGACCCCCCACCCACACCATGAAGCTTGAGAAGTCGCCCAGCTCAGCGAGCTTAACGAATGGTGATGCCGCAGACAAGCCCAGTACGTACCATTCTTGGTTGCACAGTAGAGGGGTGTTGTTCTCTTACGTCGTCGGTGTGTATGGCATGCACCTGTTCCTCCTCAGTCTGCCTTTCTTAAGTGTGAGCACAGTGTGGACATTGACAACTGTGGTACACAGTGTGGTAAGTTTATTTATGGCATGTACAGTATCTGTTCAGATTGAACATTTTAAAGGACTGAATCGTTTGCAGTGTGGTAAGTTGACATTGTTAAAGGCAACATACTTAGAGTTTAGTAGAAGTACATTTTGGATATTGACTACTGTGGTAGGTTCAGGTTAAGTATTCAGAGATGAAAATAAGCACAGTGTGGCCATTTACAACTGTGGTCCACATTTTGGGAGATTAAAATGTTGGTAGGTGAAGCATATAAACACGGTGTGGCCAATCACAACTGGTCCATGGTGTGATATAAGTTGAAATTTGGAATTATTGCTTGAGATATGTGTAGCATTAACATTTTGCGAATATTGGCAGCCGAATCAACTGTGGCAGTTTGAGATTGCATGAGGCAGATGAAATATCTTGTTTGCTCGAAAGAAAAATTACTGCCCCCACCCAAAAAAAAAAAAATTAAAGTTAATAGTATTTAAATTTGTATTTTCATTCTGCAATAATTCAAAATAAAAATGACTTGACATTAAACTTAATTGTTTTTTGTAAGCAGAATGAATACTATTTTACAGGTTGGAGGAAAAATCATTAATCAATTTAATCTTAAAGCCCTCCACCTGCCAAGTTTTTATTTTGGCACAAGTTTGTAGAAAAACTAGTAAGATCTACAGGAGTGCATTGGGATATTTGTGTGTTATGGCGCAGTCACATTTCCCCTACGGGGGCTGTACGGCGAGTCACAAAAAGTAGTTTAACATTTTTTTGTACCAGCTACATATAGGTGGTTTGAATGAAATTGTATAAAACGGCTGTTTTCGACTCCACGTACGGCCGCCTTAGGGGAAATGTGACTAAAGCATTAGGGAAAGACCATTGAACAGTCCCAATTTAAAGGTTTGGGGTTGAACTAACTGAGAAATATAGTGTGCAATACTTCTGATGTTGGTTGACTTTGTGATTTTTTTTCTGTATCTTCCCTGCAGGTGACATACTTCTTTTTTCACCATGTGAAAGGGTCCATCTGGGCAGACAGTCAAGGCAGTGAGAGATACCAAACACAATGGGAACAGATAGACAATGGAGAGCAGTTCACATCAACACGAAAACTCCTCACCTTAGTTCCTGTAGTCTTGTAAGCAATGATAATATAATCATTCAGCTTAGGCCTGAGTCATCACATTTATTTTTGGAAAATGTTTTAAGTTATGGTCCAGGCTGAAGATAATTAAATTTCAATAAATAGAGTAAAATTCACAGAGCAAAATGCTGAAAATTTGATCAAAATTCAGAGCAAAAATTACAAAGTTATTGAATTTTAAAGATTTACATAATTCCGGTGAAACGGTTTTAGGTATGTCTTCATGAATATTCATTAGGTAAGCTGATGATGTCATATCCCCACTTGTTCTTTTGTATTTTATTATATGAATTCAGGTTTATTAAAAATAATTTCTACCAAGAACTCTAACAATTGGATTGACAACTGATTAAATGCATTAGTTATTTATTGCTGCAACTTATTTCATCATAATGGAGACACATCATTTACACATGTATAAAAAAATGAAACAATTATGATTTCATGTAATAACATAAGAAAAGGGAATGTGACGTCATCAGCCCACCTAATGAATATTCATGACGATGTGTATAACTTTTCACAAAATATTGCTAAATTTTAAAATTCCGTAACATTGTTATTTGTTATCCGATTTTGATTAAATTTTAAGCACTTGGCTCTGTCAATTTTCACTCTATTTATTTAGATACAAATATTCTCAGCCCGTAGTATCCCTTTTATAGCTATCAATAAAAAGGCGGTTAGGGTCGAACAGGAGGGGTTTTAAAAAATCCCCAAAAGTTGCTGAAATTTCACATTTTGCAACTATATTTCCATAAAAGAATATTCACTTTCTTGACTCTGGAAGATCGTTTTCAGTTGAGTGCAGTACAGTATATGTGAAATTCTTGCTGAAGGAAATTATTGCCATGTGGGTGTTTCATAAAGCTGTTCGTAAGATACAAATGACTTTACGCACGACTGGTGACTCCTTGTGCTAAATGATACATCTCTATGTCATTCAATTAGGACATAAGAACATGTTCCAGTCGTTTGTAAAGTTGTGCGTAACTTTACGAGCAGCTTTATGAAACATCCACCTGGAGTAGGATATGAACCCTCAACCCACTTTACTCAGAGATGGGAGTCAAAACCACCGCACCATGATGCCTCCACATGAAAGAAGGGAGAAGAGTAAAAAGGGGAGGTGTGGCCGTGCAACTCTATCATATCTCTATAATTTTATTGAGAAAAACTATGATGTCACTTTATGGTCGTCTCCCCCCCCCCCCCCTTCCCCATCAAAGCACCCTGGCACTGCCCCTGATAAGCATAGATTTCTCATAACTAAGGGGGCATTGCAAGAAAACATTTGCAATCAATGGCAAGGTTCAGATGCAAGTGTAACTAAAGGGCAATTCCATAAAATGATCAACCTGTTTTTACCTCCAACCCCAATTTTTCTCAAGTTTATCTTCACTTCATAAACTGACCAAGTCATGATCCTTTGAGAACATGGAAGCGCCGCAGTGTAGCGGTTCTGATTCTCGGCTTGTAATCAGAGAGTCGTGTGTTCGAATCCCACCATAGCCTAACGTCCTGTGACAAGGCGTCAATTCACACTTTGCCACTCTCATCCATCTGCTGATTTGGTACCGGTAGGAAACAATTGTCATTGTGGTTAGTTTAGCAAGTGTGCGCCTAACAGGCTGGTTGAAATGCTATGACTCCAGTGACCGGGTAATATTAATTATGAAGTGCTTTGAGCAGTTGTAGATTGATAAAGTGCTATATAAATGACAGTTATTGTTATTAACATAACAGACTGTCAAAAGAACAAGACATCAGAGACAGAAAATTTCATGAAGATCCCACATACAGGGGGTTGGATGTACATATTTTATGGATTTGCCCTAAAGGGAATCAATTTTCAATAGAATGAATGACTTTCAATCGATCTTTGGATCTAAAATTAACTTTGCAATCAGTTGCAAGTTTCTTGCAACAGAGACTTTATGCCATTTGTCTTATGTTGATTCTTGATTTATTGTAATCCTCAACATAAAGGTTAATATAGCTCCATCTATTGTTTATTCCACAGATTCTTCCTGGCGAGTTTTTACACAAAGTACGGCTACTACCATTTCCTGGTGAACTGTGCCGCCCTCCTCCTCGGAGTCGTCCCCAAGCTCCCCATGTTTCATGGTTTCAGACTCTTTGGCATCAACAAGTACTGACACCCTTCATCCATCCTACTTGTGTATGGGCTATGGTATCTTCGAGAGAGCAAAGTGCTAATGAAAATACTTAACAGTGGTGAACTCGGGCCATGAAAGGCTGTTTGAATGATAAATGGCGGAAAAATCAAGAGGAGCAGATCAGTGAAAGTTGAGAAAAATACCGGCCTGTGATTTTGATATTTTTTACGATGAGGCCACTTTCCATTGGGCAAATTTGTATATTATATCAAAAATGGGTAAAAGGAAAAAAGGGTACAATAAATCTCCAAGGCAGATAAGATTGCATCAAGGTCAACAGGGCATCCATAACCATGGACTTTATTGATCTTGGATTAATTTAAGCCTTTACAATATGAAAAAAAAATGAAAATCCATATTTCATTCTTTGAAATGGTATCTGCATATAGAAATACCCCTTAAAATTATTTTTGCCCAATCTATTGTGGGCCCGGCAGCCACTATGCAGCACCAAATCGACATAGATCTATCCCTTATTTTGTTGAATGCCAAACAGGGTAGCAGGAGCAACTCCCATCTTTTAATGTATTTTAGTCTGATGCGGTCCGGGCTTGAACTCCCTACCTCCCGGTATGTGAGACGAACACTCTACCAACTGAGCCAATACACCAGTTGAACAATTATTAAGGATTTGGGTGATAAATCAAAATGAAGAGCTGTTGCTATCACCAGGCCAGCCACTGGAATTTGAACTTCAGATAAAAGGTTCAAATCCTGTAATAGCACAAACATCATTTGCAAGGAATAGCTACATGGGAGGGGGGGGGGGGGTGGATAGGGTTGGGGTGAAATTGCCTAAGTATTTCCCCCCCAAACCCTGGAACAGAACTCTGCATATGGTCCAGTATATGGAGCAAATTTGTGCTGGTGAGTTTAAAAAGAAATAAAAAAGGTGCCCTTAATATTTCTGTTTTCCTCTGATCCTTTGGCAATTCATCAACATTTTCCACTCTACCTCTGTGTTGAATGGATACGTAGTGATGGATGGAAACACTGTTACTTATTAATAAACCTCTCAAATATTTCACAAAAAGTTTCTGGTTTCCAAAGATAGACAACTTTGTAATTTGTCAAAATTGCTCAATGCATATACATGAACATACTCAACTTTCACTGAAGGTTTCTTTGATTCTTCTGCTCTGATAAAAATCAACTTATTTTGACTGAAATTGCCTTTCGAGTGGCATTCCAACTGAGGAGGGCGCTTTTGATGTTGGCAGAAATATGGAGGAGGATCATGAACCTATTTTTAAATGCCAGTAAAGACTATCTTTCCACAGCCTTTTACTAAATAACTGTTATTTGTCTGCTTCAGGTGATGATAGATCTCAGACATTGCTGGTTATATGTAGTGTGAATGGACCGCCTGTGAAACTCGCCCGACAGTATTTTAATGGATCTGAATTGAAGCTTCATTTAGACTGGACACAAAAGCTGATGAAATTCAACCATTGATGACGGAGTTGTCGCTCGTGGATACACCAAACCTTTGAAATAAATTTGTACAGTGTGAAATGTAAAAAAAAGAAAAACAAACAAAACCTGTGTCAGAGAAACTTAAGCATACAGCGCGTCCCAAAAAAAATGTCCCTCTGACATAGGACTGAATTAATTCTAAAATGTGGTAGGATTCTCAAATAAATGTTCATGAGTAGAAAGCTCATTTCATGTTCTAACTTTTATGAAAATTTCATTGGTCACGCTTCAGCGGTTTTGAATACACACTCTGTTACGTAACAGTGGTGCATTTTAGCTCATTCCAAGTTTGCAGCATTGATGCATTTCTTCATTGTCTATGGCATGTTAACCCCCATTCTTACATCCAGGATCTGAGCAGGGATAATTCCCTAATCATATCTAGGCTCATCAAATCATAAACTTGAGCATGTTCAGAAGGACAAGAAACATAAAAAATTAAGTTTGTTTGATGATTGATAAGGGGAATCAGTGCACCAACTTGAAAGAAAATGTGAATGATGGATGAGTACAATAAGCTGAAAAAGGGGAATCAACAAGTTAATCACCCTTTGCAAAAAGGAACTATACCAAAGAAAATTTTGACTTTTTTCTTTTAAAAAGTTACACTGCATTATTGAACTTGACCTTAGTAGCTAATTAACTAAAAAAAAGTAATGAAAACAAAAATGCAGTATTGTTGGAATTATGCATGAAACAGACATGACCCGTTGTCTCAATCATTGTGCATCTCCCGTTTATCAAACATGAAATGAACTGTCAATACTGTTTTTGCCCTTCTGAACATGCTCAAGGTTGTGATTTGATGAGCCTGGTTAGATCATGGAAATTTCCCTGGTCAGATCAGGGAATTCCTTGGTCAGAACAAGGAGATAGAGGTGATATCTCCTTGGTCAGAATGGTCAAGGGGGGTTGATATGCAAGAAAGTGCAGAACACAAAGCAGTGTTGCATGCATATAAACTTGGAATGGGTTGAAAAGCACCACTGTTACATAATAGGCTGTGTATTCAAAACCACTGAAGCAAGACCAATGAAATTTTTATAGAAGTTAGGACATGAGATGGGCTTCCTATATCCATACATTTCATTGAGAATAATTTTTATTTTTGGAAGTTATAAAGCCGCATATCAGAGGGACATTTTTTTTGGGACGCGCTGTATATCCAATATTAGTTGCAGGGTGATTAGAAACCACCTATTACTATTAGTCCATTAATGATTGCATATAATGCTGTGGTTTCAGGGGATTCATATATATTTTTTTATCATAAAGATTAATTATTGTGTGCTAGATTACTCTAGATTGATATTAGTTTGTTCTAAATTCTATCACAGTTGGCTTGATTTAATTATCATTGTACCTTGCTCTAAGATACTTGTATATATGAAGTATAATTAAATTCATAGAATTGGCATGGTGGGTTAGTGGTAAAGCATCCCCTTCATGAGTGAGTGGTTGTGAGTTTCAATCCCTGATAGGGTCTTACCATAGGTTTTTAAATCTGGGACCTTTTAGCTCTCTGCTCAGCATTCAAACATATTTGAGAAAGGTATGTTTCAGGACGCATAGTAGAGCAGTGTCATGTATCTTTGGTAACGTCAGTGGCGGACCGTGACCCAGAGGAGACAAAGCATTGGAGGGGCACAGCATTGTTCACAAACAATACAGTGCCCCTCCAATGCTTTGTCTCCTCCGGGTCACGGTCCGCCACTGGGTACCGTGAATGGGCTTATTTAAAAGAATGCTTCTATTTTATTTTTCAACCAATATTGATCCCGCACAGAATTTGATATTTTCTTGCAAAAGCTTTCTCTGCTAGTTTATACGTAATTTATATAAATGTCACAAAAACAACTTCATATCCTTTATTTTCTTATTTTATTCATTTTTGCTTTATCAGAACAAGCTCTGTGAGTACTTACACCAACCTACTTTAACATTTTGTCTCAAAATTATTTATGATAATTATTTACTTTCTTTCAAAATTCACAACATCTTAATTTGTCAACCAGTAAAGATTTTTATTTTTGTCATGTGTTTCATATTGTACAGCTCTATGAGATACATCTGAATTTGACACAGAATTGATGATATTGTATGCTAAAAGTGAATCCAAACAGAAAGTTGTAGTAATAAAAAAGTGAAAACCAGTGAAGCAAAGAGAAGAGTGAAAAAAAAGTGAAGTTATGAATTAAATAGAATATTCAAATCGCTATATTCTTTGGGAATTTGAATTGGCCAAGTAATATCAATTATGATGTACGGTAGGGACAACTACTCCATTTGCACCAATGACCGAAACTCCCTTTTTGAGAAGTTTTTCCCATGTTATTTTTCCTTTATGAAGAGGATAATATGCTGTATGTGTCAGATTTTATTTTAGTATCAAGGGAAAGGGTGCTTAGGATAATACTAATAATAATCCACTTTTATATAGCGCTTATACATCGGAACGACATATCTAAGCACTTTACAGATATATTATTACCCCGGTCATCAGATTCAATCGGCCATTCCCGCACACAATGTGTGCACATCCTTCACTCCCTGGGGAGTATTCCGGTGAGGCGCACACAGTACTGGACAAGCTACAATGACTTTTACATCCTACCTGGTTCCCATTTAGCCCCTGGGTGGAGAGTTGCAAAGTGTGGATTAACGCCTTGCGAAAGGACCCCAGACCGCAGTGGGATTTGAACACACGACCCTGTTTGCAAGGCGAGAGTCAGAACCACCACATCAAAGCTCCTGCACATAACTAACAATTCATGACAATTATGATAAGTAGGAGAGTTGTCCTTATTACCTATCACAATTCAGTATTTAAGATTCAAGATTATTTTATTCTAATCTTTATTTCTCTTTATCATATTGCTAATTTTGATATAGAAATCTTTCTTTTTTTCAAACAATCATATTTCATTTCCTTACACAGGTTGATTTGTTTTTTTTTAATTTCACCATACTTTTAATTCCTTATTTTTCTCCTTCCATATATTTTTTTTATGAAAGGACTCCCTTTCTTGAGGCAACATATTTTTTTAGAGATAAGGTATATGAATACCTCGTGGCAAATTTGGGTTTTGCTATTATAATAATGTACAGTATTTCACTTCTGGATAAATAATTATGTCATTGGTAATTTACTGTTATTTCAATGAATGCTTCTGTGTTTAAAGTTTTTTTCAATTCTGTGAATATTTTGTTCTCTGTTGTAACCACTACCAGGGTTTATCGTTAGATGCACACAAGTACACAAACATTTTTATCACTTCCTAAATAAGTCAATTGCTGATACATGCAAAAGCCAATTTGAAATTGTATATTTTTTGTTCTGATTTTATTACTTTAGGTTTTCTTTGTACATGAAGATGGGAAAGAGATTTCCGTTTCATCTATACCTCTTTCACACTGGTTTTTCCAGGGATGATCTTCCAGGTGAAAGCCAGATACAAGTCCTGTCCCACTTGTCAGTGGGAACATGGGGTCTTGGTTGTGCTTATTGTGCATGGAAGTTTGTGTACCTGCATGTATCCAGAATTCATTCAAGTTTTCTTTTCATTATTTGGAGATGGGGTTTAATATATATGCCAATTTTAAAGGAGTATTGCTGCTTGGCTGTTAGAGCCTGGTATCCCATAATTTGGAAGGCAGCTCAGAGAAAATCATATATTCAGGAAATATTGCAATGGTTGCATCCTCATAGGCCCAAATTCCCAAAGGTGGTTTTTGAAAACTGTTGGCTGAACCCATGGTTTATGCAGATTTCCTGTATAAATTACGCTTGATTTACTGCATATATTGAAAAATTCCAATACTGTTGCGTGCTTTTGTCAAAATGCGCCGTGTTGACACCTGTTGCCTTTTTTGAGCAATGAGCACGCTATTTCATTTAGTGAATTGGTTAATAAAAAAAAACAGTGGACTCGTGAATAAAATAGCATGGATAATCACAGCAACAGGCATCAATTTTGCACACTGTTTTCAATATATGCAGTAAATAAAGTGTAATTTATACGGGAAAGCTGCATAAACCATGGGTTCAACTGATGGTTTTCAAAACTACCAGAGATGCCAAGTTCAAAAAAATGTTATGCGTGAGATTTTCACGACTCGACGTCTCTGTGCGCGTGCAGCCAGTACTTACACTCGTATGTAGCATGCACGCGATTCATCGTATCACGTACTAGCTGTGCGTTGACTGCACTCTCGATTCGTCTCGCATGCCGGGCTAGATGCGAAGGCGGTCGGCCAGTCGTATGATCTGGCGAATAATGCTACTTTTTCTCTTTTTTTTCTGTCGGGTCCCGATGCGTGAGAAAAATGGGTGCCATGCGTGAGATCGTGAGACGGACCCTGAATGCGTGAGTCTCACGCACAATGCGTGAGACTTGGTAGCTCTGAACTACCTTTGTGAATTCAGCCCATAATGTATAAAAACAGTCTCCTAATTCATTTAGGTAACTCTATCTAGACCAAAGAAGGTTGCCACTTATCTTGTAAGTGTAAAATCAAGCTTGCCTTGAGCTGTCCTAACAATTTTTTTTCATTCTTAGATATGTGGTTTTAAAGCGAAGTTCAAGTTCTGGTGTAGAAATCTACTTTTTATAGGAAATGGTTGGAAGCAACCCTAAAGTGTTTATCGTATGCCAGAATGCTTATTTACAACAACAAAATTTAAGCAAAATAATTCAGACTTGCTTGAAATCATATTCAATTCATGTGCTTTTCTTGGTGTAACTAGCACAGGAAGCATCTTGTGGGATCACACTATAAATTGACAGGCATTTTTCAGTCATTGATCTTGATTCAGACTTGCTTGAAATTATATTCAATTCATGTGCTTTTCCTGATGTAACTAGCACAGGAAACATGTGGGATCACACTATAAACTGACAGGCATTTTTCTGTCTGATCTCCAATTGCTTGTTACTCAGTTTTAACACATTTTCCTGAAAAATCGTTTGGCAGGCCTATCATTTTTTAAATTTTTCTGTAAGTTTTGTTGAATTCCTGGAACCTTTCTATTTTCTGTCATTACCGGAGTTTATCTTAAACTGCCTATCAACAATTTGTATTTACTTGTATTTTATTATGATTACTACTTTCCCTAGCCATGAAATCAATTCATTATTTGGGTATAAAAAATATTTATCATTTATGTTTTGCCTCGTTTATTTTGATGTATATAATGTAAAATGAATTTTTTTTCTTTGAAATGCACTATTCTTCCACATAAAAATGTAAATGTCTTTATACTTATAGATGCAAATATGCTATTGTATTCTTTGTTTTATGAATTTAATAAAAGAGGCATTGGTAATGATTTGTAAATAATTATTTTTTTTGCATTTTGAGTCTTGTAGTTGTTGTGTTTATTCTGAACATTGTTGTGTAAATTATCTAAACAATTGTGGAGTTTGCTATAGTCTCATGCTTGTTAGAGGCTATCGAACTTAATTTTTATGAAAATTATTTGCATTAAAGCAGAAAGAGATAATCATTATGAAAAAAAATCAAGAGGCTATGTTGTCACTATAGTATCGATGGCAAAAAAGTGAATTGTATGACAAAGGGGGGAAAACTTTTCGCATTTGATTATTTTGATGCAATTGGAAAAGGAATAGAAAGCTGATATAAAGAATTATATTTACCACTATCTTCAAAACTTCAACATGCTGAACAAAATCAAGTAACATTTACTAGGAAAACTGAAAAAAAGAAAAAACGATGTGGAAGATATTCCAAGTAATTCAGCAGGAATGATTTAATAAATGTAAAAAAAAAATCACTACATATATTGTACATCTTTTTCTTTAATAAATTTGTTTGAACTATCAACCTCCTCCAAAAGGTGCTACTAAATACCCTGTACCCTTACGAAGTGCTTTTGAAGCTCGATTGATTGATATGATCAAAAGGTTAAGTCAGGGGTGGATCCAGAATTTTTCAAAATGGGGGGGGGCACAATTTCCCGAGGAAAAATTTGACAAGCAAAAAAAAAAGGGTTTCAACCAAAAATTAAGGGGGCTTTATCCATGAAAAAATTTGACAAGCAAAAAAGAAATGTCTTCACTTTCGGAAAGGATGGGGGTACACACTTCCGTTTTAACAGCATTTTTTTATTTTTTGCAGGGGCACTGGATCCGCCAGTGGATTAAGTAACCATATATCAAAATTTATTGGAACCACAAAATTCCATAAATGCTTTATTTAGGACTATGCTTATAAACTCAATGGTGTTTAGAGAGGGGCCTGGGGGCCCATGCTGCCCTTCATTAAGTTCCATCACCAAGGTGGAAGTATCAAAAAGGAAGGAGAAAGGGTGATATTCTAATTATGTTGTCAAAATCTGTAAAAAATGAATTTTTCCTGCATAAAAGCTAGGTAAAAAAAAATCCTTTTTTTCAATTTGATTTTTGATATATGATTTAAGTTTATTGTTGGCCCCTCAATTCTTTTTGGCTCATTTTAATTGCCACTGCATACACTTGGATACCGGTATATATAATATTGAGGGTCAATATGCTCAAACTATCATGACTATTGTGGCAAGATTATAAGCAAGTAGTGGGACTAAATTGCAATACATGCATGGGTCAAATTAAAATAATCATCAATTTAATTCTTGAATAATAGGGGGATAGGCCTAACTATTATATCTCTGCCCAACCCTATATGCCAGCTTATGTGAAGGTCAGCATATCGCCAGTTATATTCAGTATGGAAACAGAAGGGGACACAACTAGATACCCACTCCCCGAATGCCAGGCCCCCGCCCCCTTTTTTGGTGTGCATGTATATTTATCCATGCGCATGCATACATGCTGCAAGCTCAAGCGATCTCGATCATCGCATCAAAGCTGAGATCGAGACGGGAAGCTGGGTCAGAACAGCAAAGCTAGGAGATATCGACATCGCTGGGGGAGTTCGGGACTTCTTCTTTTACCAGAAAATCCACATGTAAGTATTAAGTAGATTTTCATCGAAATGTAGGTTGAAATTATCAATTTGCGATATAAAAAAATAATAATTCAACTGTTGTAAAGTAAACAAATGAGTTCATGCAGATGTGAATGAAGGTGTGACGTGAGCGGCAGGGGTGAGCGGAGAGCCCGTGCCTGCTGGCCACAGTAGCTCGCCGACTACCGGTAGGCGACTGTCGAAGGCGGCGGGGCTCGATCAGACAGCAAATTTGGTGTTGTATGATTGATCATTCAAGTCATTGAGGCTTTTGAGTTTGGTTTGTGAAGATGTTCTTTATCATTTTCAAACTGTGTTTACTAGCAAGCCACCCAATTATTTTTTTTGACTGACGGTACGGTACCGTCATTTTTTTTAATTTCGCTACAATTTATTCTGACACTGACAGTGGGGAGTTGGGTGATTTTTTGAAATCTTGAAGGAGTCCCAACAAATTTGATATCATTGGAAAGCTTGTGAAATCAGAAAAATAAGGGTTCTTCAGTCAACTCATTGTCTGATATATTGACGGAGATATTCCAATTAACAGTGGAAAATATGCAGATTTTGTTCTGTCAAAAAAAAATATTAGGCCTAAGGCTTGTTTGAGTGGGGGAGACATTTGGTGATTTCAAGTACGGTGTTGAAATCTGGTGTTGGTATTGGGACAACACCAACACCAGCTACAACACCCTACTTGAAATCATGCTGGTGTTGGGATTGACCTCGGAAAAAATGACATATTTCCGGCAGTTTGTGTTGAGCTCTGGTGTTGAATGTCGTCTGCTGAATCGAGTATCACAGCTGGTGTTGACGATCTACGTACAATTTCCCTATTCACCAACACCAACCCCCAGGGATTGGGGAAATCGTGATTTCAAGTTCGGTGTTGGTGTTGAACTGTAGTTCACGAACAGGAGGCGAACACGATGAAACGCCCAGGGCTGTAAAATTATCTATTACAGTTAAGATGAGCGCAAATCATTAGAGTTTTACACATTTTAATGAAAAATAATATTTATGCTTTCTGATTATTGCAGTGATTTTAACCTGTGCATTCAGTACGATAAGAATTTACTGCAATTTCTTCCCGATTTCACTTTCTTCGTCGAGAATTTCTCGCGTAAAGTTGAGATGATCAGCAGCGCAGAGGCGTGACGTCATAGGATATCGATAACACGATCGGTGTCGCTCCTCTGAACTCAGCTCGGTGTTGGGGCTCGGTTCAGCAGCCTTTTCACGCTCTCACACCAACATCGAAATCACCCAGTGACTTTTTGAAATCTTGAAGGAATCCCAACAAATTTGGTACCACTGGAAAGCATGTGAAATAAGAAAAAGAATGGTGCATCATGAGATATTTCTGTTTAAATGGGAGAATGTGCAGATTTTTTGACAGCAAAAACTTGTAGATTTTCATAACATACACAGCATGCAATGAATGGGACTGTGTAATACTTTTTTAAAAAGTGCAATGTGCTGCTATGCTTGGCAAGGCATGCCCTTAAATTTTACATCATTTTATCCATAAAACTTTAAAGTTTCTTATGGTGTAGCTTTCTATAGGGTTTTTCCTCACCTTTAATAATGGCTTCATACAAGTTTGTTTTATACATAGGTGCACAGACAGATACAAATTCTTAAAGTGGCAATTCACTGAAATTAACTGTCGGTGACATACCTGTAACGTCAGAAGACTGAGCCAAATCAAATGTAAAATTTGTTGGTCTACTGTTAGTGGTTTCGAATTAAGTTCTTATTTTAACATACTCTAAAGACAAAATAAAGTTAGTTATACAACATGTACAGTGTATGATGGCTATGGAACCGGGAGGGGGTGTTGAAGGTTTTTTTTCTAAAACTGTATAAAAATGTAAAAATGACCTTCAGATTGTGATTATTTTGCATGGTCAGCCCCCCCCCCCCCCACTTTCAAACCTGTTCTACATTCCCCTGCTAGACTCCCAAGAGTGGTATCACTCCTTTTTTCAAATGGGGTTATCTATTTTTAGTGCATGAATCACCCACATCTGTGAAGAAGTGCCAACAACATGCTTGGCAATATGCAGCAGGGAGGCAGGGACAGTTCCCCCCCCCCAAAAAAAAAAAAAAATATATATACATTTTTTCACTGAAAATTATGACAGAATTTGCCATAGGTATGCTTGAAATCCTTCAATTACACCCTAGAAAATGCAAAAGTACCCCCATGACTACCTAGGTTGCTTTCCAATTTCTTTTCAATAAAATTAGCATCTTTCAAGACCCCCCCCCTGGAAAAAATGATGCACAAGACCATGCATATAAATACATGTAGTAACTGTGAGAGTTTTCCAAAATTAACCTACAATATTGAAAGAAATCAAATTTAGGAACTCTATGAATCTGATTTAGAAACTTTGCACTTGGCCTGTCTGGCCAACATTAGATTGTACCGTACAAATGAGTACCTTAACAAAGAAATACCTTTGCAATCATAGACAACCAATTGTTATTAAAGGAAACAGAACAAATCCAACTTTAAAGTGAGTCAAACAAATCCAACTTGAACATGAGTCATGTGAAAACTCAATTCATGCAAATAACTAGTGAGAAAGAATTAGGATGAGGATGGGTCAATGACCTGGTTGGTTATAATGATCTAACAAAAGGTACTAGATGTGAGGATGGAATGAATGACCAAATGAAAAGGAATGAGATTTCTATAGAAGTAGATCTAGGCCTATAAAGTAGGGCAGTGACTGATGGAATGAGTACACCGTAGAAATGGGCCCATTTAGAAAGTGTACAGAAGGTGCCTATCAAACTACCAGTACCTGAATAATACTGAATATAACAAGAACAGAAGTTAAAGTAAAAGAAACTGTGTGTACAAAGAACATTCCTTCATAGGTTATGAAACAAATTAGTGTTGTGTTTTGACTTTTCAATGTGCAGAGAGCAGAAGTTTGTAATTAAATTTCCTACCCACTACCATGTTTTTTTTTTGTTATAAAATGATTCATCAGAATTGATTTACCAGTTTGATTAAAAATATTGTTTCTGGTTTTTAGATTCAGGCTTGCATTGTACAAGATTCATTATAGTTTTTGTATTTTTTGTATTAAAACCAACTAGACTGTTGCTAATATGTCTCATTCTTGGAGCACAAAAGGGTTCCAAACTATTCATTACCTCAGACATTCTTAACCATTCATAAAGCTTCTTACACTGAGTCTTTGAGTATACACAACACCACAAAAGCTGTCTGGTTTCAAAGAAAATCTTGACAAAAGGGACTCCTTAACAAAGTTTGTCTACCTGTTTGGTTTTGTTCCTGGAGGTCACATGACTTTATTCACAACAAAGAGGTATTTTGACCTAAAGCCTAGATCAGTACCAGTTATTGAAATGTCATGGTACATGTGAATGTTTCCTGGGCATTGGTGGATTGAAACATCCCAGTGAAACACGGCATTGTTGTTTAGTTCACAAAGTCCCTCACCAAGCTAGCTTCCTTAAGCAGCACAGTGTTGGATAGACCAGGGAACTCCCACTTCCCTGGGCCTGGTAGGCAGGCCATTGATGGATCTACTCTGCATTTAAAGTGGGATCCATTACATTAGAACAATAGTGGACTCTTCTCAAGTTCTTTCTTGCCTGATGAACACGGATTGGCACATCAGTGAGTTCAGGGTGGGTTGATTTTGATGCCTTCCCACATTATGATGGTCTTCGCAATCAGCTGGTGAAAAAAAGCCAACCTGTATAAAAAATGGCAGCCACAGGTCTACAGTGACCACTACACAAGCACTAATTTTCATGGAGGAAGATTATATGTGTTAGAACCTGTCTGGATAGCAGCCACCTGTCTATATTGACCACCAGGACGGATTCCTTCAGAGGCACATTAAATAACCTTTCTAGAGCAGCTACCTGTTCTTAAAGGCCATAATTGTGTTTCCCATAAATGGTCACTTAGCTGGGGTCATTGTACAAGTCATTTCAGCTGGAGATAATCTGCTTCAGGAATACATTGGAATTGCATGTAATGCCTGTCTGAATGTTGTGGACTCTGATTCAGGATCTTGGTGATTTTTTTTTATTTACCATGTCTAGAAGATTGGAATTTGTTGAGAAGCCCTTCATCTCCTTCCATCATGACCAGGTATATTCATTACATCTAAATATCTTGATTACTTTATTCTTACCTTTCACTTTTTCTTCTTTAAGCGCATAGGGACATGCTATGCTATGTGTGATGCGCTATACAAGAATTGAGCATTATTAGGTGGTCTGTCATTTATGACAGATCACCTCTTAATTTCGTCAATTTCTTCTTATTTATTTTTAACGATTTTTTTGTCGCCAAGTTATTTCAAAATGGACTTGATCAATTTCATTGAATTTCATGTCATTTATGGGATCTGTCATGGACACGTCAGAATAAGCTTTTCAAGGTCATCAGGTCATGATGACGTCATCTAGGCGCCATTTTGTAAAATCACATTATCAATCATATCTCCATTATCAATTATCAAAAATCAATTAAATTAACATCATATCGACTTCAGGTCAAGGGTCATCAGGTTATGTCATCAAAGGTCACCTGAAGGTCACGACGCGCGCGTATGCGCGCGTCAAAATTTAAAAATGCTCAAAATCACTTTTTTACCAAACGAGAGTACGTTTCAGGTCATTCTAACAAATCTAAGCATTTCAAAAATTTGTACGCGCGCGCGTTTCCGCGCGTAATGCCTTAACGCAGTGCAAAAACACCGTTTTTTTTACATCATTGCATAGATAATATAATTTTGAACAATTTGATACCCAATTTAGCTCTCTATGACCAATGATAACGAAATTAACACCCATTAAAGTTTGCAGCACGTGTGCGCGCGAGCTCTCACTATAGGCCGTATATGGGCAAAAACAAGCCTATTGAAAATTCACTATAGCTCTTTATATAGTCCATTGACCCCCAATTTTTATTATATCGTGACGTCATCAAAATAGCGCCTAAACTAAAAATTTCATTTTTTCAAAAATGACGTCATCAAATTTATGCAAATTTGGTTGTAACTTCTCGAATATAGATCGTTTTTCGCCCAGATTTCGATATGTTGTAGATTAGAATGTACTCTTTCTCCTCAGTTCAGATGAATATTCGTTTTGAGAAACGCATCATTGCGTAAAACAGCGATGAAAAGAGGCATGTCATTTTTCCTCATTTTGCGTGTAATCTCTATGGGACATGACTTTTTCCCAAAACTAGATTCGACATTCCTCTATTTCGTGAGCCATATCTCCATTTTTTCTTGTCAGCTTTCCTTGAGCTTTTAACATGTTGTAGCTGAGATTCTGGGCTATCGGAAGTGTGCCCTTCATTTTTTGATCAAATGCCGGGATCATGCCCGTATTTCACTTGTAAAATTGGACTTGTAATTCTCAAAATTGCTTACGTGTAATCTCTATGGGGAATATCGTGGCTCAATGGATAACGCATTTGACTTGCTTTCTCGAGGGCGGAGGTTCGATTCCTGGGGTAGAAAAGATGATTTTTTTTCATTTTTTTTTCTTTTTGCCACCTCTTACATGATCCTTTATGATAATTAAAAGGTATGAAAGTTAAAATTTAGCAAGATAAAACAGATTATAATTACTTTTTTCATATCACATGTATTTTGCGTGTAATCTCTATGGGACATGACCTTTTCTCAAAACTAGATTCGACATTCCTCTATTTCGTGAGCTATATCTCCATTGTTTCTTGTCAGTTTTCCCTGAGCTTTTAGTATGTTGTAGCCGAGATTCTAAGCTTTCGAAAATATGCCCTCCATTTTTTGATCAGATGCCGGGATCATGCCCGTATTTCGCTTGCAAAATTGGAATTGTAATTCTCAAATTTGCTTACGTGTAATCTCTATGGGGAATATGCTAGCTCAATGGATAACGCATTTGACGTGTTCGTCCGTATTGCTGACGTGTAGGTCCGTGTTGCTGACGTGGTGGTCCGTGTAGCTGACGTGTAGGTCCGTGTTGCTGACGTATTGGTCCGTGTTGACGACGTGCTCTGCCGGCATGATCCGTGTAGATCCGTGTGAAGCTGCCGTGTTGATGCCGTGTTCACAGTTATCTGGGGCAAAACTATCCCGGACCTCCCCGATCATGCCGGCATTGCCGTGTTGATCCGTGAGGTATAATCATCTATCTTGTATCTGTTTGAAGATGTATGTCTGACGATTGTCATCACCACATCAATAATCACATTTAGTAATGGTCAAAACTTATTCTTAGGATGTCTACGATCAAGATTATCAATGATATCTAAATGATTTATTTCATACATCAGCAGACACTGAATTACAAATCATGACAGACCACCTAATTCGTCCGCATGACGAATTAAATTCTAGTTATTATTAATATTATTATTATTGTATGGATTTACATTATGGTTTATGAATAAGTGCTGCATAATGTGGAAAATCCATTGCTCTTGCAGATAGTGACACAATATTTGCTCCGGAGACAATTGCTCCGGGCTTTATTTTATTTAAGCTGTCGGGTTAAGGTTGCAATGGAGTTTTATGTTAGATTAAAGGAGAATGAAACCATTGGAACAAGATGGCTTGTGTGAAAACAGAAAAATCAAAGAAACAGATCGACCAAAGTTTGAGAAAAATCAGACAAATAATGAGAAAGTTATGAGCATCTGAATATTGCAATCACTAATGCTATGGAGATAGTAAATTGAAAATGCGACAAAGATTTGTGATGTCACTTGTGAACAACTCTCCCCATTACTTTAGTATATATTTCACTTGAATTGCCTCTTTTATCACATCTATTCATAGATCATGTGTTCTTTCTACATGAGGGCATGTAATACATATTTTTTAAGAATACATCATGGATAAAGAGTTTGTATCATCATAAGAAAAAGCAAAAAGAGACATTTTGAGGGTATTTTATAGTCCACCAAAGAGAAAGTTGTTCATCAGTGACATCACACATCCTTGTCGCATTGCCAATAGGAGGATCTCCATAGCATTAGTGATTGCAATATTCAAATGCTCATAACTTTCTCATTATTTGTCCGATTTTTCTCAAACTTTCTTTATTCTTTTTCTTTGATTTTTCTGTTTCTACACAAGCCTATTTGTTCCAAAGGTTTCATTCCCTTTAAGGATGGGTATATTGTTAAGCCCATGGTTGTAGTTGGCCATTCCATTAATGTATGGAATTTGCAGCGAGCAATTGTCGCCAGAGCAAATGTAGTTTAGTCTGCCTTGTGCATTGTACAAAGATCTGTTTGAACTTTATCTTATCCGGCATTATCGTTCAAGCTTTCTTGGTTGGTCTTACCACACATGAAGATATTTGAGTTTGGTTGATTGTTCTACATGTAATATGACTCATTCATGCATGCACTAACCATTAAAGAGAAATTCCACCATAATGTGAGCAGAAAAAATAAATATTTATATCATGAGGGAGAAGCTTCCAACATAAATTCACAGATGGAGTGTTTTAGTTAATCACATGTACACTGCATTTTAGTAACCGTTCTTACTTGATTTTTTCCATAATAATGTACACTTTAATTCTGATCTGTTTTGTTAATTACAATTAACCAACTAGATGTCAGGGTCCAGTCACAGGGTGAGCTTCCCCTTTAAGAGTAGTAAAAATTGGTTACTCATTTGTGGTTGTATCCATGCTCATACACAACATGTGATGAATATTTGCGTACTATTTTCTTCACTGAGGTATTAGCCTTAATATAGATTGACTCATGTAGTTAATACCAAAGCTCTACAGACTGTACATGTAGCTACATGTATAACCAGTGACTTGATCAAGCCTACATCTTACATGTAGTAGGCCTGCATGTTTATCATTCATGTTAAATAGACCAGTTCGTAGTTACTTCATGGACAATTTCAGTCAAATGACCTTTCATTTCTTTTATTAAGATACCGGTAGGCAGATTTCAAAACATGATATTACGTAAGCTTGCCTTACATAGCAGGATGAAGAAATTGAATAGACCTGGGGAGCGTTTCATGAAAGGACTTGTCGGACGTTTTATCCGACAAGTCCCATTTTATCCGACAGTTACTATAGTAACAGTGACTCTCAGCCAATCATAATCAAGGAAAGTTGTCAGATCTGACAACTTGTCGGACAAAAATGTTGATGAAACGCCCCCCCCCCCCCCCCGCCCCGTGACTAGAATAGCACACCCACACCAATGAACACTTTATGAAGGTATTTGTTGCATTCCTACTTTGAATGCATATCATAGCATGTTGCACAATGTACTTGGCAAATAGTGAAATACCAGTTGTTCGTGGACGCATTGTTGTTTTTTGGATGTACATAAACGAATACCACTATTCAAAAGAATATATGAATAATCAAGACATCAAAGTTGGTGCTTATCTCATTAGATTTTAAACCACCATGTCACTTTAGTACAAATGACCTTCCTTTGATCATGCGCAGAATCTTTTGATCATGCGCAGAAAGGAATTATGAACTGGCTTATTGCAGTCATTCTTACCATCAAATACATGTAGACTTGCAAAGTTATGGAATTCCCCAAGGAAGGGGGGGCTTCATTACAAGAAACATGTTTTCAATTGCAAATCTTTGGAGACTGTTTGGCTGTTTCTTGCAGTAGAATTTATAAATTGATTTGCTGTAATTTTACAATTGATTTATCATCAGTTACAGATTTACAATTGAAGTTTTTGCAATTGATCAGAAATTGGTTTCATGCAGCACATACCCCATAGACTTAGTACATTCATGATTAGTGTAAAGATTACAATCTTTATGACTGTTTACTCTCTTCATTTGCTGAACAGGAACCAGCAAGCCCAACTAGTAGTGTAGATTTGACTTCTCAACCAATGTTCGTAATGTAGAGTATCTTAATTCTATTCTGAAGCTCTTGTTGGAATTCGGTGAATTTTATTCTGAATTAACATGTATGAGATTTTGTTTTCAACCTCACTTTATTACTATGTGAAAGGATCAGCACTCTGAACCATACATTCCTGTATATCAAATCTGCCAAATAAAGTACAATACTCAGCTGGTGAACTGTAGATGAAGAAAGAAAAGTGATCTTTCTTACAAATGTCAGGTAAATTTAATCTATATTTTCAGTTATAAAACTTGGGTCCCGCAGGACTTCTAATGGTTTGATACATATGTCTGCATAAGTCAACAAAATTCTTTTATTGCTTTTTATCCCCAAAAGGATGATGGTTGTTCCACTGGAAAAGCCATGAGCAACAGTGAGTCTGAGAAGCAACCACTCCTGAACAATGTAACAGACAACAAGCCTTCCACCATGAGGAACCGCTCCAAGGATCTCAGTGCCCTGGAGGCAACTATGGCAGACCCTGCCTCCCCGGACACCAGTACGCCACTCCCTGACGATGTCAACAGCAACGGTCATTTCACCTATGAGGAACTCTCCAGTGGATTCACGTGCCCGACCTGTAATGGTTTAGGAAAGATCCCAAGAGGTAAAGTTTTGTTTCCAGTTTGGTTGATTCATGTCAGAATTTTTTTTCAAATTTTTTTCTAAGATGTCCTACCAATCAGAATATGTTAAAACATCAGGAACTGGATATCTCAAACTTGTTTAAACTGCATTCTGAACCTACAGTATTGGTTTTCATATTCCTGATAATTAAATAGTTTTTTGTTTTATATAATCATAAGTTCCAAACCTCTTTAATAATATTGTACTCTTGAAGTAGGATTTAAGTAGGATTTATTTATAGCATGTTACTGTATTCATTTTCTTTTCCAAAGTAATTGATGTGTACTGAATCATGTACCAGTTATTGGATGCCACCATAAAGCAGCTCTTGGGCTTTTTAACATGTATTGCACATGTATTATTTTTATGCAGGTAGAGAAGATGATCTGGTAGCGTTGATTCCATACAATGATGAAAGATTGAAACCAAGAAGAACGTAAATATGAAGTTATTGTTATGCTTTATTTTTATTTGTTTGTGTTCAAGTAGAGATGATACTCTGCAAACAGACCAATCTTCAAAGCTGAATTCATTGACCTATGATTCAATCCAATCTATTTGATGAAATGATGATGATGGTGGTGGTGGTGGTGATGATGATGATGATGATGATGATGATGATGATGATGATGATGATGATGATGATGATGATGGTGGTGGTGGTGGTGGTGGTGGTGATGATGATGATGGTGGTGGTGGTGGTGATGATGATGATGGTGGTGGTGATGATGATGATGGTGGTGGTGGTGGTGATGATGATGATGATGGTGGTGGTGGTGGTGGTGATGATGATGATGATGATGATGATAATGATGATGATGATGGTGGTGGTGGTGGTGGTTGTAGTGGTGGTGATGATGATGATGGTGGTGGTGGTGGTGGTGATGATGATGATGATGATGGTGGTGGTGGTGGTGGTGGTGGTGGTGATGATGATGATGATGATAATGATGACGATGATGGGTGGTGGTGGTGGTGGATAATGATGATTACCAGGGTATTAATTGTGATATTTGTAAATGTATCAGTTTCAGAAAGTGATGTAAGTTTTCTTTCATGCGTTTGAATCACCTCTTAATATAAATGGAAAAGAACAAGGAAAACAGTTCATATACCTTATTTTGATAATTTTCCCACAAGACTATCTGAGGGTTTACAAGATTTAAAAAAAAAGAATTATAGCTTGGACAAATCAAGATATTTATGTATACATACAGAGGAAATTCACTCTAGCATGCAGTGGAATTTAAAAATAATTTGTGGGATGTTTGAGTGAATTTCCTTTTGGCCTTGACCCGAAACGATAATAGCACACAAATCAGAGAATAGCATAAAAATCACACTGCACCGGTAGTACAGACTATTCACCGTGTGATCAAATTACCTGTGAAAGTCACTTTAAAATGATTCTACAACAACAGCACAAATCTATCTTTGTACAAAGAAATCTCTGTTCAGAACTTCAGATTTTATAGACCAATGAATATCCTAGCTGAGAATGCATACACAGGGTTACCACAGTCATAGAAAATCATAAAAAAATTTGTGGTCATGGAAAGTCAGGGAATTTGGAAAATTTGTGAAAAGTCTTGGAATTGCATGTACTGCTTGGCTATAATAATAATAATAGGCATTTATATAGCGCCATCTATCTAGAAATATTCTATTCCGAGGCGCGTTGTTATTATTATTACCCCGGCTTTAGCTCGAGCTGCCTCTCAGCGCTCATGCATTCAAGGAATTAATCCTGCCGGGTACCCATTCACCTCACCTGGGTCTAGTGCAGCACAATGTGGATAAATTTCTTGCTGAAGGAAATTACGCCATGGCTATGGCAGCTTTCCAGTTTGTTGTGTCTCACAACTGTCATACCGTGATCATAGTCTGCTATTATAATTGGTGTTCATGATTTCCGTTTATTCCAGTTTTGTGACATCCCGAATTCTACATAACTCCCGGGACGTCACAGGAAGTCATGAAAAACCGCAATTTAGTCATGGAAAATTCATTTCTGTGGGAACCCTGCATACACTGCTCTGAGAATTCATGTTCATTTCTCTTTCTATTCAGTTTATTGATAAATGAATGATACCGACAGAAACATACTGTAAATTATCATAGATGAAATAGCAAAATTATTTAATCAAAGAATACTAAAGCGAGTACAAGACTTTTAGACTTGAACATAATTGTAAGTTTATAATACCCACAAAATGAAGTATATCTTTTTTGTAAACAAAATGTTGATAAATTCATAATAGAACATCCTTCTTTTCCCACACGAGGAAATTACTAAAATGTCATGTCTCTATAAATATAATTTGTGTTTACTCTTGTTTTTAATCTTACAGGTGGTGCTATGTTATCCTATCAATATTAGTTTGTGCAATAATAGCTGGAGTTCTGTGCGGTTTCCTGATTCCAAAAGAAGTTATCTTGTCAGTAGATGAGGTGGAAACAGTGGATATTCATATAAATGAGTCAATATCAAATATGAGGCTTCTAATTCAGGTGACTATTTTTTTTTAATTCATCATATGGTGTACATACATACTTGTATACCGTAAGTAACGGTGTATTAACCGCACCCCCAACTTTGGACTAAAAAAAAAAAAAAAAAAAAAAAAAATCTTCTCACATTTACATGCATATTTGAGGTACGGAGAAACAAAATCTAAGCTTTTAAGATTTTAAAGTATCCAAAGAGATTACCGGTATGCAGAAATATGCTGTTCTTGATCAATTCATCTACAAATGTTAGAAAGAAAGAACGGTCCCGCCAATATTGGCAACTTACACACTCGCTCACCTCACAGTCACAGTCTACACACACAGCACTGCCATTACATTGCAAACTACGATACAGTACAAGTCATGCCAGTACATCTTATCAAATTATGATCTGTCTTTCCCAGCGTAGGAGGAAGAAACATTCACATTTCTTGCATCACAATCTCAAAATCACTTTCAGAAATTTGATGTCTTAGCATGAATTTTGGATACGGGATTATAGGAAGGTTTAAGAAACAAAGAAATTGACATTTTTTCCAATTGTTTTTAGGCTTCGTGCCGTCTCTCTCGTGCGTGGTTGACATGGTATCTTATGAAAAGCAAACAGGAAAGAAAAAAACAAGCTGGCGCGAAACGGGACTTTGAATAGCGCCAGCTTAAGTCGCACTGTAACCACATTACAACGCAATCTCTAAGGTAAGCAATGAATTCCAATGACCGGAATTAGAAATGAATATTCATTATGAATGACGTATTCTGTAGCGCGCGTAATTTAATAGCGTTGTGCAGCTAACTAACAATAGCGTTGTATGTTAGAGACGTACAAACTACAGTATTAGGTTACCAGTACTTTAGCCTTATCGATGCCACGTGATGGCTGCACAAGTCCATTTAGGATTGCCAAAATTTGATGTAAAGGTTGGACCAAATTTCGGCTATGTTTTTACGAAAGAAGCGGCGGAGGAAATGATAAGGCATCATGAGGTGTCAACATTTTCCTCGTTTACAATCCAGCAGACGAGATGCACGCCCGTATGGCAAGCCGTATTGATATTGTGATATCACGAATTTGAATTACTAATATCACTCATATTACTGATATCACTAATTCGATTTAGTGATATCACTAATTCGATTTAGTGATATCACAAATTCTATTTCTTGATATCAAAAAAGGGATTTGTGTGAAAAACATAAGGGAATTAGTGATATCACTAATTCAATTTGGTGATATCACTAAATCGAATTAGTGATATCACTAAATCGAATTAGTGATATCAGTAATTCGAATTAGTGATATCAGTAATTCGAATTCGTGATATCACAAAATCACAATATATATCAATACGGCTTGCCATTCGCCAGCTGCCAAAGAAGGGCCAGGAACAGGAGATAAAGGTATGATACATGGTACAATATAGGCCTACCAGGGTGACCAGATTTCACAAAATGAAATACGGGACATTTATCAAACGAAGATAAGAAGCGAAGAAGGAATAAAGGAGAAAGAAAAGAGATGATTGAGAAGGAAAGAAAATAAAGGAAAAAAGAAAAAAATAACAGAAAGTTAGAATAAAAGAAGGATGAAAAAATATTAAAAGAGATAAAATATAAGGTTTCCGTCATTCTTTGAAATTATTATAGAAAGAAAGAAAGAAAAAAAAAAGAAAGGAAGGGAAGGTGAATAAATGTCTGAAAGACAAAATAAAGGAGAGAATTAAAGGGGGGAAAGGTAAGAAAAAGGAGGAAAGAAATAATGAAGGAAATAAACATGTTTCCTTCATTCTTTGAAAGAAAGAAGAAAACTGGAGGAAGGAAGGGAAATAAACAAAAGAAAGAAAGAATAAGGGAAAAAATAAAGAAAGGAAGAAAGAGCGGAAGGGAGGAGAGAACGCAAAAAAGAGAAAATAATGGGAGGAGAGAAAGAACAAAAAAAAACAGGAGACGAAGAGAGAAGGAAGCCAAGGTAATTATAAGGAAAGAAAGAAGGAAATAAAAAAGGATATTTGATAAAGAAGGAAAGTAAGAGAAAGAAGGAAAGAAAGAAAAATGAACAGAGAGAGAGAAAAGAAAAAGTCTAGGAAAGAAAGAGGAAATAAAGATAGATGGAACAAATAGGGCAAGCAGAAGAAAAGGGTACTAGTATATATAAAAGAAAGAAAAAGGGAAAAGTTTATACCGCCTCGCCCTTCACTGTATGATACCGGGTGTAGCTTATGATATGTGTAGTGTTTAAGGATCATTCTTTTTTCTATTATAGATGATGCTAGATGTCTCTTTGTATCAACTGCATGAAGGCAAAATTTCAACTGATATAGCTATTTGAAAAAACAAAGTGGAAATTCTTGCAAATCGTGCAAGTTTTTGCGAGCCACTGTGAGCGGCTTTACAGAGTAAAAGAGTTAAACCCTATTGTAAATTAATCATCAACACAAACTTGTAAGTTATGTGTTGCTATAACATCTGTTTTGGCCAAATCTTTACCATTTACTGACATATTTTCTGGACAAATCAAGTTATTAATTTGATATTGTTAACATTACCAGTGACAATGTTGTGGGTTTACAGGTGGTCCAAGGATATACTGGCAAGATGTTGCAACCAGTAAATTTACAGTGCCTGCTGCAGCAATCCCTTTTGAAGTCTGGTAACCAACATAAGTTCTCTACACCGTTCTCCAAACGATCGAGTTCTCTTTGGCACCACATAACACGTCTCTCTAGCTCTACGTACAACGCTATCAAATTACGCGCGCTACAGAATACTACGTCATTCATAATGAATATTCATTTCTAACTCCGGTCATTGGAATTCATTGCTTACCAATCTCTAAGCTCACTCAACTCTCGCTCAGCGGTGACAAAATATTACCGAGTATGCTTGGCGTCTCTTTTAAATTAGTCAGGGAACTTCACTACTTTGAATCGAGAATAAAGTCAAAATTAGTGTCATGAAAGTGAGTGCGTTTGTTATGGACACCATTTAAGTAATATTGCAATAATCGCTTCCCATTACCCGCGGCTCATACCCCTCTAAACGACATTGCCTGGGCGGCTACGCCCGGCCACTCGATGTGTTGTTAACTGGCAGACATCGTACATGTACGGGAGGGGTTACGGCGGGCTGGCTCAGACCCGTCACCGTGTATAAACCGCACCCCCGACTTTTGCTTCTACCCCGCCGAGAAAAAGGTGCGGTTAATACACCGTTACTTACGGTACATACATGTACTATACAAGAAAAAAGGAGTAGTAGTAGTGGTGGTGGTGGTGGTGGTGGTACATGTAGTGGTAGAAGTAGTAGAAGTAATATTTTCTTCATCTTTTCCATCTTCTTATTCTTCTCCTGCTCTTTGTTATTCTTATTTTCTTCTTCTCCTCTTCTGTCTCATAATTTCCATTCTCTTTCTCCTACTTCTATTTCTACCATTTTACTGTTGCGATCTTAGTATGATATTAATACACTGTCCCATATATGCCTTTTTGTGCCAATTATCATCAGAACTATCAGTTTTCAGCTAAGATTTCATATTTTTACAAATCTGAGTTGATTTCAATGTACCAATTCTATGATAATATTATGGTAATTTACCATGATTTTAAAAGCTTTCTCATAAAATAATTGTTTGCCGCATTTACTTTCTTTTATCTTTAGCTAATAAATGTTCCTACACCAATGAACAGGGACAATCAGTTTAGTAGCTATCCATATAATCATGATTAAATATTAACATAATGATATATTTCTATAATTCCTTTGATTTTTATCAACAGATGGAATTCTCATTGGAAAATAAGAACTTTGTCCCTGTGTATTCACAGAACATATCAGTGTCTGCTTATTGGAGTGATGTGATAAAAGGCTCCAATGTAACGACCGTGCCCTTTACCTTGGCTGGTAGGAACAAAAATTCACAGGTAAGATTTTATTATTATCGCCAAGATCAGTGTTTTGATAATAGTAATAATGATAAACTGATGCTTATAGGTTATAATAATGATAAACAATTACTGCTCTGATAGGCTTTGCTCTCCAAATTTACATTACAACAATAAAGCTTTTAGATGTCTTTTATATGATTCTATAGATTTTCTTTACCAGAAATTAGCTGGTAAATTGTTTCACAATGTGGGACTTCAATAGTCAAAAGTTCATTTTTTTATATCATATAGAAGACTTTGGGGGTGGGGAACTTTAATAGGTAACATGAATTTTAGTAACATTGTTTATAGCATATAGGTTAAATGAAGGACAACTCTCTGGTAGGCCTGAGTCAAAATAATTATTTACTGTTCAGTCGACTGTTAGAAGCAAGTCCATTTGAAAAAAAGCTGCCCAAAAGTTGTTTAACATTTCTTATCTTTGCAGACATCAAATTACCATATTTTAATCATAGTTCCTTGGAAGTATTTTTTTATATATATTTGAAAGCTATCAAGAAAAGGGGTAATATAATCTTTCTCGACTCTGAAAGATCTATTTTGGACATTGCAGTACGATGTTAATACCCTTCATAATGCAATGCACATCCCTCACTCAAACTATATTGCCTTCATGCAGTATAGAGCTACATGCAGATCAAGTTTACACATGGAATTAGATATAAGGCTGTAGAAATAATAATCTCCAACATGCTTGAATCCTGAGGGATGGGTTTTCTTGAGTTCATTCCAATGTAAACTTGTTTTTCATATAATTATAAAGCAGAAAAATTAAAGTTAACATTTGCAAAGTTTTGATAAAAACCTGTCCAAGAATAACAGTTAATATTGATTTGAAAAAGTTTTTATTTTCACGATGTCACATGGAAGTAGCTGCTCGGTTCATCTTGTGATATATTGTCACAAATTTAAAATTGTAAAAAAAAAAATAACAAGAAGTCCATAAAGTAGATCAGATGAGCATGTGTGCAGCCCTCACATACATGTATCAGTTAAGTTATGAGTGAGACAATGCCTCTTGTGTTTACATTTCCTATAATTAACCTGATCCTTATCAGTATACATGTAGTTTACTTTACACAATGTTATGTAATCTCTGCATTTATGTGTCTGGCACGGCAAAGGAAGATCTTTCCTCAAATTGTCCTGATTGCATTTGCCCATCTTATGTTTGTTTATAAATAGGAGAATAAAGTCGGAATGTACGTGTGCAATGTACTTCATAGCACACTTTTTTTATGAAACTTTAGCAAGTGTAACTAAAACTTTTTTTTTCTTTGTTTGTCTTCTAAAATCAGTTTTAATCAATTTTACTACAGAATCCTAACCTTAAATTGAAGCAGCATTAAGAACCTTGTGGAAAAAGCTGTTGTTGATATTTTGTCAGCTCACAAAATGATAAATATCACAAGTTTATTTCTTATATTTGAACCTTCACAATATGATTCTTGTTTTCTCTTGCCCTTTTACTTCAAATCAATTCAAGTCTGTAGATTTTCGTTGTAGACTTTTCTGAGATCAAAGAAAACATAACACTACTAGCAACTGTCCTTAGATTTTTGCAACTTTCTTTATTAGGAAACTAAAAATGATAAAAATTTAAAGACCTGAATATTGCACATGTATATTCCATAGTGGATAAGCTTAGATAAAATGAAATTATAGGATGCTGAGGTGATGCATTTAAAATTTTCTGTTATCGAAGCTCCTGTTTTTCTTTTTCAACCCATCCAAGGATGTTTTGTAGACATAACACAAATGGATTATATTGCATCCGAATTCTATTCATAATAAATTTCAGTGTGCTGTGATTATAACTGGGTATATTTTGGTTCAATTTAGGGTATGTTTTGTAAGCATTGTTCTTTTTTTTTTGCTTCACCCTGATGTATTTGGGGATACCTTCATCAACATTTTTACATCGTTTCAACAAGCAAACCCCGTTTCACAGTGTCAATTTAATCTTGTGCTTTCTTCTTTTTTTTTTACAGATGTTTGCTAATGTTACTGCTACTTTCACCGAGGCATTTTTAGTGTAAGTATTCAAAAAAAAGAATAATGCCCTCAAGACAATACATCATTGAACAAAATGGAAACACTCAACAGTTTCCGACAGAGCAAAACATATTTTAATATTCAAACAAGAGGAGGGATGTCATGGATCAAATTATCTTAATTCCATTATGACAAAGGATACAAATTTTTACCACACATATCAGAGATTCTGTTTACTTGTGCTGGCGTAATGAGTGCTTTTAGATCTAGTTTGCATACACTTAACATATATGAAGAATTTTGTTGCAAAAGGGATTAGGTCCACTTTGGACCATTCCAAGAAAAATCAAGTTTTTATTCTCACCTGTTGCAATATTCTTATGAGAAATTAAATTGTCATGATGCAGAGCTACCAAGTCTCACGCATTGTGCGTGAGACTCACGCATTCAGGGTCCGTCTCACGATCTCACGCATGGCACCCATTTTTCTCACGCATTAGGGACCCGACAGAAAAAAAAAAGTAGCATTATTCGCCAGATTATACGACTGGCCGACCGCCTTCGCGTCTAGCCCGGCACGCGAGACGAATCGAGAGTGCGGTCAGCGCACAGCTAGTACGTGATACGATGAATCGCGTGCGTGCATCGCATGGTTTTGAAGCCCATTTCTCATGCGCGCGCGCGTTGCGCACACGCCTTTTCACAACGTACGAGTGTAAATACTGGCCGCGCGTGCACAGAGACGTCGAGTCATGAAAATCTCACGCATAACATTTTTTTGAACTTGGCATCTCTCCTGATGTTCTACCCTATCTTGTGAACATAAAATTGGGTATAAAAGAAATCTACCTGTCTTCATTTTTTCTATATATTTTTTCAAAAATTATCATTGTGGAAATGATCCCTTTTGCAAGCAAACTGAAATGATATTCAACTCTTCTTTGGTATCATTTTATAGAGCTGCTAACAATCTATAGATTTGGACAAAAAATGAAATTTGATGAAAAATGGACCTAACCTAACCCTTTTGCAACTGAGCTCTTCATATGTATGTGTATATGAAATCAAAGGATACTGTATGTTTGAATCTGCACTCTTATCTCTCATAAAATGTCTGTTTGTGTAAATTATGTAAAATGATCTCACTTTCAGCGCTGATGATAACAGGACACCTGTTGATTTATGTTCTACAGAAATTAGACGGAAATACTCTTGTAAAGTGCCACAGGAAGTCATATTAAAGGATAACAAGATTTTTCCTGTATGAAAATGAATAAAGAAATAAAAGTAATAAAAGTATGTTTTATAAAAGAACTGTCACTGTCACTGATTGTTTCTGATTATTGATAATATTAGGGTTGAAAATTTTGTGAGGGAAAAAATTGAACAACCCCCCATAATGATGGCCCATCCAATACCTACATGTATATTTTTGGTAGAAAAACTAGCATGAATCTACTCTTCAGACTGTATTACCAGGTGCAGATCAAGGCTGAAGCTCAGGGGCAGCACTTCCCCCTGTCACCCCTCCCCTCCCCCACTTTACATGTGATGACCATTTAAGCTATCTTCCCCAATTTTTTTTATTCTTTATTATTTTATTTTATTATTTTTCTTGCTGGTCTTAAATGTGAGCAATCATGCCCTTTGTTTGAGCAAGAGACAAGAATCTTTTTTCTTTTGCTTGTAAAAAAAAGATTGGCAGAACTTGGCTCACTTTCTGTTTCCCCTCATTTAGTAACAAACTGCGAAACGAAAACTCCTGGAACTACTCTGACTGTAAATTATTGATTTCATTTGGAAACCTTTTTTTTTCAGATCGTATTGTTCAAGTGACTCTCCTACCCATGTGATTTACATGCAGTTTGTGTAAGTATGATTATTTCTAGAAATATTCACTTGTTAGGGGTGTTACTTCTGAGGTCTGGTTTAACTTAAACTTAGATTTAGAGTTGTGGTTTAAGTATTGATAGCCAATTGTTACATAAATCACTAACATGGTGGTATCACATTTCAGCTCATTGGCTCTCAAATCATTCATAATTGTCTAGGAAGTATGAATAGATGATTGTCTTCACCATCGATGAATCAGGAAAGAGCACAGTAAACATAAGAAACATACAACTTAATAACAATTTTGACAATTTGGCTTCCCATACTTAAACCACAACTTTAAACCTGAGTTTAAGTTAAACCCGACTTCAGAATACGGGCCCTTGTGTTAGTAGATCATCTTCAGTCATCGAAAGGGGTGGTGTCATACAGCGTAGAGCCTCTCGTAAAGTAATGCATGACTTTATGAACAACTTGATGTGAAGACAAGTGATGGGTTGATATGTGTGTTTATTTTATATGCAATATTCATCAACATCTTTACTCTTTAAATCTGACTTCCATATACAGTAGACTATTGATGATTTGTATGTTATTAGGATATTTTACATGATTTAAGTTCTGAAAAAGAGATCTTTTATGACATGAAAATGTTCAACATAGTGCATGGTAAGATTACACATTGTCATTTTCTTGTGGCACTGATTACTATTTTGTTCGAAAAAATATTTTAATGTGTAGTCAGGCAATGTACCATTGGTGAATAAACTAATGATAATGTAATTATGTGCAGGGACTGGGTGCTTGTAATGAGCTGCACGACTGTAATATTAATAGGTGCATGATATCTAAACTGCCTCAGTGCCTCATTATTTTCAGTGATTAGCACTGTCTTGTCAAAAGCAGAGTATTCACATTAACTTCAATTGGCTATTTGTTAAAACAAATGATTTTTCTATAGTTCTTATGATGTCGACACTTTCTATGAAAACAAGGAAATGATATCAATCTTGAAACAGAGGGTTGAGATGTCGTATAAGTGCTCCATATACAATGAAGATAACTTCAATACACAAACATTTGCATTTTGTCCATAACATTGAATAAGGATTAGATATAAATTTTTTGGCTTATGCTCAGCTATTTAACCATGCCAGTTGTGAAAACATTGACAACCTGAAAATGAGTTCGAACTGAATCCAACAGAAAGGCCCCTATGGGTTTATTTGTATGAATGAAAATATTTAAAACTTTACATTTCACTTTCTATTATAAAAAAAAAGGGGGGAAAAAATGCTGTAAACTAGCCCCTAGATTTAATTTTAGCGCAAGGACTTTTGTAGTGGAGTTTATTTATGCAAGTTGAATCCACTTATGTGTCATCTGTAAATTACACATGTACATGTATTTGAGAAGAGAAAAAAAATCAAATGTACATGTACAATGTTTGTAGCACATAAGTTTGTGTAAATATATAAAGTGATTGAGATATTTCCATTTGTTGACATAGGCATGATTGTAAAGATAAGAAGAGTTTGGACTACTTATCATACTAGCAAATACAGAATTTATTTCCTTTGAAAAGTAATTTATTTCAATGGAACAAAATAAAAAAAATGTATCACTCCAAACATGTAAAGATAATGAAGGCATTTACCTGTATGAATACAGGGTGATTTAGTTAGTATAAAGCTATTTGTATTTGCTTGGCATAATTTGTAAAAAAATAAATATCCTGATAAGGCAAAGAAGACAAAGTTCTCTTTATGTATACACCATGGAAAGAATTGAATGAATGAGTGAGTGAGTGAGTGAGTGAGTGAGTGGGTGGATGGGTGGGTGAGTGAGTGAAATATAGATTTACAAGTACGGGACTTGTGATCTATAATAAGATCTACAATAAAATATACATTTGTTATTTTTACCTAACTTGCATAACCAATAGATGATTAAATATTATGTTCATTGCTTCATTCTCATATTCATACATTTGTCATCTTTTTTCTTCACAGAGCCACTCTTCAGTTCAAGCTGCTATCCCAGAACCAGCAGGCCACAATGACCCACTACAGCCCTGTCAAATGTGCTTCACTTGACCAAATGAGCTAGTAAGGCCAATTCCTGATGGGACATCAAGAACTACAATGTGCCAGAACAACAAACCTAATTACTGGAGGTCTGGATATAAAGTTTGATGACATGAATCTATCTTGTTGATAGACAAGTGAAAAATTAGAAGGAAAGAATTCGCAATCAGATGCAGTGAACTTCACTTGTAGGACAGCAGACATATTACATCTGACAAAATCTGCAAAGCGAGTCTTTGTCAGGTGGCAAGGCAAGACCTTTGAAGGATCTGGGAATTCTGAATGAGCAGTTTCAACTGTAAAGGAAGCTAGAATGGTTGTAAGTGCATACACATGTAGCAATAGGACCGAGACATTTCAGTCCTCTCTGCGGGAATAAGTAATGGGGATTAATGCCCTTGATCTGTACAAAGCATATTGAAAGTGGTTCACAAGGAAGAAGATTTGTTCCATATCAGTCTGAATTGTTGAAGTGATGTTTCAGCAAGAAATATGGTTCATGTACCTGTAGCCTATGCATGGAGCAAGCAACAAGAGGACCAACAGTTTTGGCTGCTATCTGAGGGGCTTGGCATGTTCAAAATTGTTTACAAGGAATTAGGGATTCATAGGCAAGAACACAGCGCAGGTACCTCTTGCCAATACATGGAGGAAGCTAAAAGAGGACCAAAGGCTTTGAATCCTCTCGGAGGGACTTAATAATGGGGAGTAATGCCTTGATCCACATGGCACTTGGCACATTGAATATTGTTTACAAGGAATGAGGGATTTTTCCATAGGCTCAGTGTGGAAGCATTGATTGAGCTTCATAGGCAGGAACACAGGGCAGGTCCCTCTGATAATGTGCTTCAGTTAATACGCAATGCCAGATGCCGACATTTTGACTTGCTCAGTCAAGAATCCATCTACGTGTAGATCGTACTTGTTCATGTATCATGATGTTCAGACTAATTATTCAACCTCGAGTTGGTTAGTGTTTTAAACACTCTAAAATGTATATATCATAATATATCAGGAGAGCTATAAATTGACATGCCGTTCCAATGCGGTATAGATGCATAATGTAGGAATATATTACTATTATTTTGAAGAACCACCGATACATTTTACATGTTATATTCTTATTTTAGACTACAGGTAACTGCCTAATGACCTTCCATAAGTCAAACAATTGCCTAAGTCGAAGCTATTTTTTAAAATCAGATTATCCAAAACATGTGTTATACATACCTCTTCTAAGTCAAATTTCTCTTTAATAATTTGAACGGAAGACTGTGGTCCCCAAATATTTGACTTTAATAGGCAGTTACCTGTAGTTATATAAATGTACATGATTGGTTTGTCATTTCATATTTGCTTACAACGACAATCCATCTTTTGCAAGTGATTTTATGTTCAGTGATGTATATATATTTCTGAATTTATTGTCAAAATCTTTTTGTTTAGAAGAAAAATCAAATAAATCAAATCAAACATGTGTCATTAAAGTGAAGGCTATACAAATTTTTAACAATTATTCTTGCTAGTTTACAGAGCCTATTTACATGTAGGGTGTTTACGGTGTATTAATTTGTTGAAGACAGATTGTTATGTCACTTATTGTAAAATGCAGTTCAGGGGGCATTTCTGTATGCTCACCAAAGAAACCCTTTCTTCAAGATATTGTGCAATATTCATTAGCATCCTTGAGTGGCAAAGGAGACGTGTCATATAAATACTTCTTTAAAAATACCTTTTTGAGGATTTGAGATCCGGGTTTAAAACAGTGATCATAAAGCTACATGTAAGACCCAAACCCATTTTGAAAGGACATTTTCAAATATGCCTATCCTAAGAAAGAAAGAGCATAAAATGCTTCCTTAGTGAAATGCAGTGATCTTAATACCTTGGACACATTTGCTCTACGGTGGCCGTACGGCGAGTCAAAAACAGCCATTTTATTCATTTTTATTCAAACCACCTATACTTAGCTGGTACAAAAATGTTTAAACGGCTGTTTTCGACTCGCCGTATAGCCGCTGTAGAACAAATGTGACCATGGTATTAGTCCCTGATCCAGAACGTTAATGTTAAACAATGGCCAGCCCCTATTTTTTCTGACTACACATATCACTGACCATTTTCCTGTTTTGTTTGTGGGAACTGGGGGTATTTCACAAAGATTCAAGAGTGACTTTTTTTTAATAAGATTCGTGCCTAAATACCAACGAATGCACATATTTAATGCGTAATCTGATTTATGGATATGCAGTAGTGCTCTTCTCGTGCACATGATTTGACCAATGTTGTGATGCGTTATATGATGCATGTAACTGAAATTTAAGTGCAACTCTACGTTTAAGTCACGTACATTAAAATCTTTGTGAACCCCCTCTCTTCCCGGAAGTCTAATTGATGATTCTGAGAGTGTACAGTGTTCAAGTTAAAAATTTGATATTTTGTTCCTGTGTTACTTTTATTTCTTTCTTTTTTTTTCTTTGATTTCCATTGTTTCCCTTTTTTTATTTTGGCTATCATTCTAACCAAGCTGTGTGCTACTTATTCAAAATAAATATGTTATGTATAATAGATTGTCATGTTTCTTGTGAATATTCAGGGTGAAAAAAATAACAAAAGACTTCACAACACATCTAGTGGTTTAAAGTTCTTGCATAAAATACAAATAGAATTAAGGCCCTCAGTACAGAAAATGTTTTGTCACTGTTTTTACAGTCAAAAATTTCTATTTTGACTACCAAAGAAAATAGAAAAAGTGGCCATTATAGACAGGTGTCTTAAAGACTGGTTTTACAATACATACATAAATGTATTCCATTCAATTGGGAGGCAATATCTGTGTCCACATACGACTGATTTTTTTTCCTAAGAGTCGGGCTTAACTGTACCTACTGTATATTTTGTTTTGTTTCATTGGGATAGGGGTCACCCCCTCATGAAAAACAAAAGTAGTGAACTTTAGTAGATGATCTCTTGTTTTGTGTGTAATTGTTATTTGATGATTATTTGTTGCATGTTTGTGATCTACATGTATATATAGCAATTCAGATGTCTTTCTTTGCTTGTACATGCTTGTACATATAAGCCATAAAGTTTATCAACTATTTGGTCACTATTCCATGAGTGGACATTCTCAATTTAAAAATTAATCAAGCCCTTAACATGTATATGTGAAGAGCTAAGGTGGATGAAGTTCTCTTTCAGCAGATGTTTTGGTTTTCCGTCTAAAAGCAATTGCAAGATTCTTGCATGAAAGACTGCTTTGCCTCTTGGTATGAAAATGTGGATGAGCCATGGTGTAGTGGTTCTGACTCTCGCCTTGAAACAGAGGGTCGTGTGTTCGAATCCCACCGCGGTCTGGCGCCCTTTGGCAAGGCGTTAATCTACACTTTGCCACTCTTGACCCAGGTGCTAAGTGGGTACCCAGTAGGATACGAAAGTCATTGTAGCTTGTCCAGTACTGTGTGCGCCTCACTGGCTACTGACTGGAATACTCCCCAGGGAGTGGAGGATGTGTACACATTGTGTGTGGGAATGACTGATTGAATCCGATGACCGGGGTAATAATATATCTGTAAAGCGCTTAGACACGTCGTTCCAGTGGATTAAGCGCTATATAAAAGCGGATTATTATTAAATGAACCATGAATTGAATGGTTAACATGGTCCACATCAGCATCAGTCTCTAGCTGTCTACATTGTAGTTCTGATTAAACAAAGTAAATTTAATTTGTTTCTAGGAGGTAAATATTAAGTGGAAATTGTGTGTGATAAATGTATTTAATCTGCATGTTTATCTCTGTACCAATGTTATTTGTTTTGAATTCTAATTTTCTAGATATTGGTGCACTCCTTATTAAAACATGTTTTATAAGCTAAAATATAATGTGCCCAGTATACACGTATTGTGCTAGGGTGGTGTGGGCGATAGGAATATCAACTTTTTTTGTGAGTGTTTTTGTTTGTTGGTTGGTTCACTTTTTTTTGTTTTTTTCATTCCTGCGAACCAAACAGACTTTTTTTGGTTGAATATGAATTGTACTTATTTGTTTGTAATATGCAGAAAAACATAGATTTTGTTCTCTATGGCCAGATGTTTTGAAGATGGGAAACTTACCTATATGTACAGTAGATGTTAAATTTGCGCAGCACAAAATTGGGCTAAGTTCACATAAATTGCACCATATGACATAAAATGATGTTGAAATGAAGCCTTTGAATGAGCTTTCGCCCATATCATCAATTGACATACTAAACCCACAGGGTAGCATCAACTCACCTTTTGTAGTGAATTTGGCCTGTGATTCAGGGTTGTATGGTGTATAATTGATAACCTGTCAATATTGTACGGGAATTACAGAGTAAAAGATATTTTTTTCATTTCTTTGCAGAAGAGAATAAGCATAGAATTATTTAGAATGAATTTCAGTTTATTTGTATACATGTACAATTTATTCTATTTGATATATGTGATTTTTTTCTTGTTTTTATGTCTTTCTTGTTACATTATCAGTTATGTTCCTGTGTTAAATGTTACAATATACATAAAAGAACAGTTGTGTTACATATATGTTTTGTTGTCGTACAGTCTTTTTCTTGAAACAACTCGAATCTTCCCATGCTTATGTAAGTATGTTAACCATCATATTGTTGAACAAAAGAATCCAATTATTTTCAAAATGAAAGCAATATTTTGAATGACTTCAATTGAAAAATATTTTCATGAATAAAAATTGTCAGTAAATGATGCAAAAGCCACAAGGATTGTGTTATGATAATTTGCATATCCAATTGTGATTAAAATATTAAAATATTTAATTTATGTTTACTACTAATTTTTAGTTAATAACTTAAATTCACAGATGAAATACCTTTTGAAGCTTTTCCATGTAAAAAGTATCCCATTTGTTGTAATTTTAAGCAATGAAAAAAGTATGTATTCTCATCTACTTACAAAAATGATTAAAAGTGTATCAATTGAAGTAGATATGTATGCACATGTAGTATATAATGTTCATATTTTGATTTTTTCTCCAGGGACCTGCTTTACAAAAATTTCCATGATAATTTAGACTCATTCGAATTTCAGGGAGGGAGGGGGAGGATAATGGCCTGAACCTGTTTCATAAGAGTAACAACTATGGTATCTTTATCATTATTGTAACTACCATGGAAACCTCTATTTTGATTGGCCGTTGGGCCCTGTTACCATGGTAATTGCCATAGTGACTAACTTGCCATGGTGTAAATGGGACCCCAGTTGTGTCGAGGAAAATATTAAATAATACAATTTTGGTATAAAAATATATTTCTCTTCTATTTGGTTCAGAACACTTGTTAGATGCTATGAACATGAAGTTGACAGCCAAACCTTTAGTTTTCTATGAGTGGCATTACAATTTGTAAAACATGTTGTTATGCAATACATCCCTGTGCATTGATTCTATGCGTTCACAAATGACTTTGTGTCTATTTTTGTATGTATGAAATATGAAGGAGTTCTGGCTATTACATTTGTACAGAGCGTTATTAAAGATTATATATGATACTATAAAAAAAAGGTTAATTGATTGATTTTTCATTTTATTTTGACGGATTCCTCCTCCATTACCATCTATGTCTGCTTCCCTAAACCTAAACCCTTTATCTATCCTCTTCCTATTCTTTCCCTCCCCTTCTCTCTTTCTCCTCTTCCTCTCCCTCTTTATCCCTCACTCTCTTTTTCCTTCTCCCACCCTTTCTTCCTCATTCCCCTTTTCTCACTCCCCCTCTCATCCTTGCTTGCTTATCTCTATTCTGTTGTTATTTTGAATAGGCAAATTATTCAGTTTTGACTATTGTTGCCTTGTCAATTTGCTTTCCTTTTTTTAATCGAAATAGAATAATTTCTTTGTTCAATCTATGTCAGTTCTAAAAGTAAAAGAAAGGAAAGTTCTCAGGCAATCGTGCAAGACCACCTCTCCTGCCCTGTCTTAGTACGTTATCCTGACATTCTCCTTTGCTTGCTCCTTTTATAGATTGAGGGAAGATATTTATTTGAGCCAACCCATTCTCATTTTTTTTTATTTTGATATAGCCGATTGACAAATTGTATGAAAGTGATCGTTTAACACTGATTCAATGGAGGGTAACAATCAAACTTCCTTTTCCCAAATTGGGAAGAAATATTGCCAACTTTGGAACTACATTTGATTGGCGGAAGGACAAGAGCTATTTTATTGTGATGAATTTGTAATTTGATCCCTCCGGAGATGTCATCATCAATTTAATTTTGTTTAAAATGAGCTTTTTTTCTGGTCAGGTATGGATTGTCAAATATGTATCCTATCCACTAGTTAGTAATCAACTCCCAAATTTTATCCTTATGTTTTTATGATTTTTTTTAAAGTGCCACAACACACGAGTCTATGGGAAATGTTATAGGCTCATCATACCTCCCAGTATGCATGGTCATTCAAGAAGAGGGCGCTATTCACGAGAGAAAAAGCACTTCATTGAATTCTCACAGATATTGTTGAAGGGGAAACCAACTTGTGATTCTACCAAATTGATGAAAACCCAATTGATATCCCTCTCTGAATATTGAAGGGAAGGTGGATAAACATGTACAGAGTACCAAGTATGTACATGATTTCTTTATTACGGAATAAAAAAATATGGCACTTCACTGATTTTAGGCAGCCAATGGGCGATTTCAAGTTCAGTGTTGACCTTTTGGTGTTGGTGTTGGGTCAATTTTTACACGATTATAACACCAAACATAAAATGAGGATGGTCCCGAAAAGTCACTCACTAGTTGTTGAGATGTCAATAATGTGATCTGGATCAGTTTTACAAGCTCTGAATAAGTTTTGGAGCTAGGGAAAGCAACTGAAATTTCAACACCAACACCAAGGCCAACACCGAACTTGAAATCACCCAATGGAGGATAAAGATCGTGGGGTAGATTCATAAAAGCTGCGCATTGCAAAATTTATCCAAAGTTGGAAGTACTTCAAGAAAAGTAAAGGATTTCTACCCTTTGGTCGATCTTGTTTGGTGTTTACTCAAGGTTTTTCATAGAATACCACCCATCTTCTTGACTGTCCAATTCCAACATGTATTCAAAACTTGGGGTATTCATACCGTTTCAAAAAAATGATATTGCATTAAGGTTATCAATTTCTCATAATTTAATAGATACATTAAAACTCTCTTTACAGGATAATATACATGTATATTCAAAGCTCTCCTATGCAAAACACACTTGAAAAAAGATTTACAGGTGTTCCTGTTTACAAGAAGCAAGTTCAACTGATGTTGATTGACCTTAACTGAATCATTGATTCATGTTTAAAATTTGCTGATAAATTTGATATTTCCAACACAATACTTACCCATAGTTAAACCACAACTTTACAAAAGGTTAGACCAGTGTTTCAAGTAAGCCTGGATTAAAGGACAAGTCTACCCCAACAAAAAGTTGATTTGAAAAAAGGAGAAAAATCCAACAAGCAAACCGCTAAAAAAATCATTAAAAATGGGTGTAAAATAAGAAAGTTATCATTTAAAGTTTCGCTTAATTTCACTTAACAGTTATATGCACATCCTGGTCGGTGTGCAAATTGGCAGACTGATGACGTCACCCACTCACTATATTTTGTATTTTTTATATGAAATATGAAATATTCTAATCTCCTCCTTGTCCAGTGAACATGTGCAATTACCATTATTTTAACAGTTAATGGTTAAGTTAAGTAGGTCCTTATTGTCAAATCTGTAAAATTTGAGATATTGTATTATTCAAACAATAAAAAACAAAAGAAATAGTGAGTAACGGACATCATCTGCTCTCATTTGCATATCGCTGAGTTGCACATTGAACCGTTTTGTGAAAAATTTTAAAACTTTAAACTTTAAACTTTAAATGTTATAACTTTCTTATTTTACATCCGATTTCAATGAAATTTGCAGCGCTATGTTTGTTAGATTTTTCTCTATCGATTCAAATCAACAAATTTCTGGGGTGGACTTGACCTTTAAGTATACAAGTCCTTGAGATTATGAAAATATTTATTCCACTTGTAAAGAGATGTTCTCATATTGCCACAGAGGGAGCAATTTACAAAAGATACAACACTCAATTAGATTTTAAGTATACTCTGAGTGCAGTTGGAGAAATTTAAGTTCAAATTCATTTCTGAAAATCTGAAAGCTACATAGAATTTATGAGATAATGTGAATATCATCAACATGAACTAGATGGACTTTACAAATTTAAGGTCTGCATAATGGTTATTTTAAATTTTAGTTCTGATTTGCATAATTTGATTGGTACAAAAAAACTAAGGGAAAAATTAAAGTGTTAACTTCATTTAAAAAAAAAGGAAATTATTTCCATTCTTTAACAGCTGTGCAGAAAAGAAATGTATTCCTTCAGAAAACCTGATTCTATTTTCACTACAAGTCTCCAACCCATCAAAACGTGCATAAGGACCCCTTTACGAAGCATCACAAATTTGCAATAAATCAAACTCAAATTGAGATAAAACTTAGTGCATATCTCTTACATGTAATTGCAGAATTTGAGAACAATTTCAATGAAATGGGTTTAATTTTAACTAACTAACTCTTTGTAAGGCCAGGGCCTGGTGTGCATTATGCGAAGCCTGGGACCTCCAAGGAGGCATTTCATAAAGTGTCTTCTCTGTTCTTTTCACAAAATGTTCATAAAACGTTGTTTTGAGTCAATCAGATGCAAGAATTCAATTGTCAGTTAAAAAATTATTTAACTGCTTCATAAAATGATGCACCACGCCATACACCGGGGTACCGTAGTAGTACCCTGGGGTACGGCGTTGTGCAGCGCCATCTCGTGTTGTAATAGTGTTCAGTTACATTGTTGTCATGGTGATCACGGTCGTACGATCGGTGCGACAATCATGACAATGAATGGGGACAATGATCACAACGCCTATTTCCTTTCTTTGATACAATCTAATGCCAATAATAGTAAATAAATTATGTTATACTTAAGATTAGAACAGAACATGAAAATTCGAATAAAGTTATCATTTGCATGAATTAATCATTACATAAGATCACTAAAAAGAAAAAAAAATCTGTACAAAACATTAAAATATACTTGTACACATTTTTTGGTAACCCAGGGTACAGAGCAAAAATAAAATAAATAATTCAACAAAATGGCGGATTATTATTTGGTACCCCAGGGTACCAAATACTGCATCAAATGTATACTCAACACATTTAGAGAACTACTCTAACACTAAATTACTACGACTCCTTGACATCAACTGTCAAAGAAACCCTTCACAACATTCAAGATCTCTGTGGCAGAGTCCCAAGGTTTTGCTGTAGCTATAATATCATCACCATCATCAGAACTCTGTCTTTCCTTCCTTTCTTGTAGGAGTTTGACAAGGGAATAACCTTTCCTTGGGAAGACATAGTCTTGTTCCTTCAAACAGAAACAAGGACAGAAATCGTTCTGTCCATCTCCAACCATACACACCCTGTCATACTCAATGTCCTTTGACCTCTGCTCTTCTAGGAAACCTCGTAATGATGTTTGTTTACAGAGGTTCTTTGGACATTTTCGCGGGCAGGTATGAGGATTTGAAAAGTGGATCTTAAGGCAACCATCCGCATTGAACTCTGCTTGGTTGGTATAGATCTTGTTGACTCCTTTCTGAAAACCCTGCGACCCGAGAATGACGTCTATGAAGTACGAGTTGGAATCAGATATGACGATGAAATCCAGCTGCGGACATGATGCTTGATATTCAAATAGTTCTTTCATTCCTGGCGTCAAAGGTATACCTGCGATCGAATCATGGAGCGCTGCCTCACCAATGCCTATCGAATGCATGTACTCAAAGATCTCACCCATGTAGATAGTCCAGCTGTTATGCTCTTTTTTGAATCGCTTCTTAATTTCTTTTGGGACCATGTGATCAGGTAGGAGTGCCATGATCCAAGTGTCCGAGTTACCATCAATGATGGTGTGATCGCAGTCCAAGGCCACCAGAACACGGGGTGTTCCTTCCTTTGATGAAGCCATTGTTGTTTTTACCTAATGCAATAATTAAAAAAGATGACAATGAACTATCACTTCATATATTTTGCAAGAAAACAAATAATTGTAAAGTGTAAATAATTTCTTCACTTGCCATTATGGTATCCTTGGGAGGCAGCTTGTTATGTATACATGTAAGAAATCAGAATCAAATAAATTTCATTATGCTCTTTAAATTCACTCTGACTCTAAAAATAAAAAAAATATTCCATATTTATGTTTTTTGTAGTACCAATAAATAGTTAAACTTGATGATACCAAAATATCTTATCAACATCAAAATGAATCAAAGTTAGCACCACATCAGTCATGGTAAAGGATATGACATTTTCTGAGCTCTTAAGAAAAAGAATAATTGAACCTATTTCAAGTTCTTTTTTTTCATCTAAAGTGCAAGTTGACACATGCTCCACATATTAGAGAGGTCAGATGCAGACTTCTGCCCCTTTTTCATGAAAAAAGAAGCTTGGAATCACAAATTATTTGTTCAATATCTTATTTTACTGAATCACCCATTTTTGAAGATGATAGACTGTCACTAGAGTAGAAAATGAAGAATAAAAAATTAATGAACCTTTTCCATCTAATCTGCATCTAGGCCTAGGCATAATGTAAAAAGTGTAAAAAAAATTGTAAGACTCTTAAACTTTAAAGAACAAGTCCACAGTCCATCCCAACACAAAGTTGATTTAAATGAAAAGAGAAAACTCCAACAAGCATAACACTGAGAATTTCATCAAAATCGAATGTAAAATAAAAAAAATATTACATTTCAAACTAATTTTACAAAACAGTTCTATAGATGCACATCCTGGTTGGTATGCAAACGAGGAGACTGATGATGCCATCCACTCACTATTTCCTTTGTATTTTTAAATATCCTTATTTTCTCCTCATTGTCAAGTGGACAATGTTCAATTACTTCCTCCCTCATAATGTGGAATTAGCATTGTTTAATACTACATGTATATGGTTCAGTCAAGTATGTCCTTATTGTCAAATGTGTAAAAAATGAAAGTGTACAATTCAAACAAGAAAAAACAAAATAGTGAGTGAAGGACATAACCGACTTTCTCATTTGCACGTCACTGAAATGTGCATATCACTGTTTTGTGAAAAATAATTGAAACTTCAAAATTAATATAACTTTCTTATTTTACATCCGATTTTGATGAAATTTCTGCAGTGTTTATTTTATGCTAGTTTGATTTTTCTCTTTTTATTCAATCAAATCAACATTTTTTTCAGATGGACTTGACCTTTAAATATGCTTTTAACGTTTTAGAAAAAAAATTGGGGGACGAATTAGCCCGCAAATTATCCCCAAGACCAAGAATTGACCATGGATTTACGATCTTAATTAGAATGGAGCTCCCGCCTTTGACGAATGGCGGAGCTGAGTATACGATGAGAAATCGGTGACAGTCGACGCTAAGGCCATTTCGTAGAGTGCATTTTGCCCGGATCTCCCGGTAGCTTCCGAGCTGAGCCTGGTCGGTCGCGTCGCGACGGTCGCTGGCTCGTTGCCGGTCTGTTAACGTTAAATTAAAAGCTAGACAGGTTACTAGTAGTCCAATCTAAATCAATCTTTTAAACATCAGCCAACTGAACGACGGACTCTATGATATCTCTGGATTACTTACAGCGAATTTGTTTCCAGGTCAATGTCAATGATGCGGCATTGGATTGAAGCTTTCTTCTCAGTCTCAGTTTTCATAGATTGCATTCGATGACGTCAGTTCCACAATCTGGGGAACCCCCATCATGTCTGATGGTATCATATTTGCCCATACAAACAACGCATGTATATAAATATATTTTGTCAATGATACTTTAAAAAATATTTTTTAATATTTTGAATTTTTAATATTCCACTCATAGATTTTTTTGTAATTTTTACCTATCAAAAGAAATAATTTTATATTGTATACTAATTGGCCACGGTTTTTGCGAGACGATCCCAGCGATTCCGATGTTTGAAATCCGATACTTTACGAAATTAAGTAGGATATCGATAGTACACTACCCCCCCTGTGATTTGTGACGTCATAAACTAGCAGCTGTGCCATGTTTTATGAATAATATAAAATGCATTAATTTATTTTTTTGTAATGGTTCGGGATGACCTTTTTTCGTTTATGAGCGGGTGTGAAATGAAGGTAAAATAAAAACCATTTTCAATTTTCTGAGAAACTGATTTTCCATTGATTTTTTTTATCATGCGATATGAGCGGATGCTCGCATGTGACATCACAAATCAGATAATTAAGATTCTGATAACTTTTTTATTTATTGAAGAATTTTCCTCGAACCTTCGCCAATATTTTTTTTCTGTTATTTTCCATTTTTTTAGGGTAAACTTCCCCTTCCATTGTTTGATATGAAGATGTTAATTTTTCGTTTTGGTTCTTCTGTTTATCATATAGATACCAGTGGTGAAATGAGCAAAAAATTTGAGAGGGCCAGATATGACGTACCAGGTAAAATTAATAAAAAGTTGAGAGCGAGCGAAGCGAGCAAACAAAGTTTAGACATTTCTATCACAAATTTTGTGATAGATTTTGATATATTATTCAAAAAATGATATCATATATTACCTTCTCTCTTTATATCTTTTTCTTTCTCTTTTGTTTTTCTTGTTGGTGAAAAATTTGGGAGGCAATTATAAGCACTCCATCTTTACGCAAGTGCTAGATCCATCTAGTGATTAGGAGAAAAATGATCTAAGCCAGGTAATTATCCTCTCCTTGCCCCCCCCCCCCCCCCTCCAGTAACGCACGATCGAGCCAACAATTTTGAGAGGGCCGTATGGGGCAAAATTTCCAAATAGCTGCGAAGAGAGAGGGGGGAGCAAAAATTTTCAAAAATCATCCCCCTTTTGATACAAGTAGTCAAATTTTCCTATCCATTTTCTCCTTTTTTCCCCCTTCTTACGCAAGTGCCGCCCACTGATCAGTGGTGCCGCCCCCTCCCCCACCCCGCTGCATTCAACCCGAACCTTTTCTTCCGATATTTTAGCCATCACTGAAAATATCGGTATCCACCCGGAAGTGGTTGTATATCGTGTCGTAATATTCAGAAATTGCAGTGCAGAGTAACAATACAATACATGTTTTCGTGAAGAAGAAACAACTCAAAATGGATAAAATTACGACATTATGTATATTTTCGATCACCGTTTGCTGTCTTTTGGTGATTGTCACAGGAACACCAACACCAACGCCAACTCCAGAAGAAGGTTCGTTTTTCTCAAGTCCTTAAATTTGTGTTTGAAAGTATGATTGTCATGATTGACTGCGTGACTGAGTTGTGACTGGAACTTGGAGTTGGATGACTTGTGTGGATGTGATGGGCTGCTGCGTCTGCGAGCTGCCTGAGAGCGCGGCAGGGATGCATCGCCATCGCTGCTTTGACTTTTTGAGTGACTGCTGCATTCTGAATTCTGGTGCTATATTGTGCAATGGGGTTCACTTCATTTTCATTCATTTCATGTGATGTTTTGGATGGTTTGGTGATCATCATCATGGTGAGAGCATAGCTCTAGACAGAGCTCTGGCAGCTGTCTGTTGCGAGGAGTTTTTTAACATTTTAAAAAAAAAATCTCCTCGTACACAGACGGCTCGCTATCCTATTGTGCAGCCAGGGACTTGCAATGCAAAATCCCCCCGTCGGGGCTTTTCAATTTTTGTCTTTAATGAATAAATATTTTGAAAATTAACGTGACCAAAATGCAAATTTATATTCTTCTTCTTCTTCTTCTTCCTGTAAAGTACAGACTGCCGTTGGCATATTATCGTACTTGTGCTTGTCAAGTGCCCAGATGAATAGTGCAAGTAAAAATCTCTACAAAACTATGTGCGGCTAAAAACAGAAGAGGTCTTAACGAAGCCTCCTTTGCTGCACCTCCTGCTTGAAAGACGCAAGGGAGGTGCTGTGAACTATCTTTGCTGGGAGTGAGTTCCATATTCTGATAGCATCAGGAAAGAATGTCTTTTGATATACTTGTGTTCTGGCATATGGAATTTGGAACTTATCAGGATTTCCACGTGTACATGGACCAGTTGATGGAATAAAGTGGTCATCCGGGATGTCAATAAGCTTGTTGATGATGCAGTAGACCATGCTAGCTCGCTGTTGTGCCCTTCTTTCCTGAAGAGTAGCCCACTGGAGTTGCTTTAGCATATCTGATACACTGCTGGTACGTCGAAAGTCTCCTAAAGCAAAGCGGGCGTAACGGCGTTGTACCATTTCCAGTTTTGAGATGTTCCTCTGGGTAAATGGGTCCCACACCACAGCAGCATACTCCAGTACTGGAAGGACAAGTGCTTTGTAGCACAACACTTTCGTCTTGAGAGGACAGTCTCTGATATTTCTCTGCAGAAAGCTGCTGACTGAGTTGGCAGACTTAGTTGTTTTGTCTACATGGTGATTCCACTTAAGGTTATCCTGGAAGTTTACACCAAGGTATTTTGCTTTATCAGTCTCCACCAGGGGTATTCCATGAATGCAATATGGTGTCGAACTCTTGATAACTACCCTCTTATTGGTAACATGCATAACTTGGCATTTTTGCGGGTGAAATTGCATGAGCCAGTCATCTTCCCATACTTGAAGAGCATCCAGGTCCCTCTGAAGCTGTTTAGTGTCCTCTTCTGTCTTGACCTTTCTGTACAAGATGCAGTCGTCAGCAAAGAGGCGCACCGTAGACTGTGATGATACATATTCGGGGAGGTCATTAATGAAGAGGAGGAAGAGCAGAGGTCCGACCACGCTACCTTGCGGCACTCCTGAGAGAACGGGGGCTTCATGAGAAGTAACTCCTTCAATAAGAACCCTCTGGGAGCGGTTGCTGAGTAGATGTTCAATCCATGAGTGAATATTGCCTCTGACTCCATAATAGTTGACTTTGTACATCAATCTACCATGGGGAACCTTGTCAAAGGCTTTTGACAAGTCCAGTAGAATCACATCAAGCTGATCGCCATCATCAATACCCTGGGAAAGGTCCTGAACAGCATGTAAGAGCTGAGATGTACAGGAGCGCTTCTTGCGAAAGCCATGCTGGGCGTCACATAAAATGTTATGGCTATCCAGGTGGTCAAGAATGCTACTGCACACAATGTGTTCCAGGGTCTTGCACACAATAGAGGTCAGCGAGATTGGCCTGTAGTTTTCTGCTCTGTTTCTCTCTCCCTTCTTGAAGACAGGAACTACATTAGCTCTTTTCCAGTCATCCGGAATAATGCCTTGGTCAACAGATGCTTGAAAGAGAATAGTGAGGATAGGCGTGAGTTAATTCTGTCGCAAGTTCCTTCAAAAGTCTCGCTTGCAAGCCGTCGGGACCTGTTGCTTTGTGTATCTGCAGTGTTGATAGCAGCTTGTACACTCCATCAGGACTAATGTTGATTTGTTCCATGTCTGGATACGGGCTTTGTCCCTTGTCTTTGATGGTGGTCATGTTTTCATCCTTGTTGAAGACAGAAGTAAACTGATCATTCAAGATGTGAGCCTTCCTCGTGCTGTCTGTAATAGTCCTTCCACTTTGAGCTTTCAGAGGTGCTACTCCAGTGTTATCATTCCTCTTGCTGTTAATAAAGCTCCAAAAGCGCTTGGGATTGTGATTAATATAATCACTGTATGCTTTTTTACATACCACCTGTGAAGACTTTTTAAGTTTTTGATATTTATGGAAATCTCTCTGCTGCCCGGTACACCGTGCCCGTTTGAAGGCACGTTTCTTCCTTCTGGAAAGCCCTCTTGACATGTCATTACCGTAAGTACCGTAGGGCGTAATGGTATTAACTTTGGACTAAAAAAAAAAAAATTCCTCTCATATTTACATTTACATGCATATTTGAGGTACGAAGAAACAAAATCTAAGTTTTTAAGATTTCAAAGTATCCAAAGAGATTACCGGTATGCGGAAATCTGCTGTTCTTGATCAATTCATCTACAAATGTTAGAAAGAAAGAACGGTCCCGACAATATTGGCAACTTACACACTCACTCACCTCACAGTCACAGTGTACCGTACACACACACAGCACTGCCATTACATTGCAAACTACGATATAGTACATGTACCAGTCATGCCAGTACATCTTATCAAATTATGATCTGTGTCTTTCCCAGCGTAGGAGGAAGAAACATTCACATTTCTTGCATCACAACCTCACAATCACTTCTCAGAAATTTGATGTCTTAGCATGAATTTTGGATACGGGATTACAGGAAGGTTCGAGAAACAAAGAAATTGACATTTTTTCCTGTTTTTTACGGCTTCGTGCCGTCTCTCTCGTGCGTGGTTTACATGGTATCTTATGAAAAGCAAACAGGAAGGAAAAAAACAAGCTGGCGCGAAACGGGACTTTGAATAGCGCCAGCTTAAGTCGCACTATAAGTCTATAACCAGCCCGCCGTAACCCCTCCCGTACATGTTCGATGTCTGCCGGTTCACAACACATCGGGTGGCCGGGCGTAGCCGCAAGGCAATGTCGTTTAGAGGGGTATGAGCCGCGGGTAATGGAAAGCGATTATTACAATAATAAATGTTGTCCATAACAAACGCACCCACCTTCATGACACTAATTTTGACTTTATTCTCGATTCAAAGTAGTGAAGTTCCCTGGCTAATTTAAAAGAGACGCCAAGCATACTCGGTAATATTTTGTCACCGCTGAGCGAGAGTTGAGTGAGCTTAGAGATTGCGTTGTAATGTCAAGTTAAAAATATGAAGATTTGGGGGAAAAAATGACACCTAAACATTTTTCAGCTCCTGATGACAAAGTGATGTGATGAAGGGGCATGATATACTCATTTGTTTGATCACATTTGTTATGACAGCACAATTTAGGATACAGTAAATTTTATGACATTTGGCAAGTGTTAACTTTTCTTTGTATTTCTTGGGTGTACATGTATGTAAACTTCTGGCCTCAACTGTACATGTACATGGCTCAATTGGAAATGAAATTGGATTGGGAGATACAGTACAGTACCAAAATGTACATGTATTTCTTGGGAGACTCCCATGTTGGAGATTGTCTCCAATACAGTATTTGAGTGAGACCTTTGTCAATAATTACACTATCCATATTTTTTGTGTTTTTTACATTGCTGATATGCTACAAATTGAAATTATTAATTTGGTAGCAAGTAAAAATTTTGAAAGCAGATTCCCATAAAAACACCTCTTTTCACTCACTATTACTTTTATTAAAAAAAATTATGTGCTTTTACATGTACCATATTTTGAACACCATTTCCTTTGTTTTGTTATCCACACAATCTCACATTATAAAATGGGCTCTTTACCTCTAGTGAATGTTTTAGTTTCAGGTTATAGGTCAGTTCAGAAAGTGTCAAAGTGGATCACTACTATGAAAAGTGTTCATTGCTGATAAGACCCGGAAGGGGAGGGGGGCCTTTACTTTCATTGAATTTAGTACCATTGCACACACCTCACTTTGGACCCTAAACACATAGTGTTGGGGCCAAAAGTACATCCTTTATGAAGTGTCTTTTTATACCCTCGCAAATTGGACCTTAAACACATAGTTTTCCCAGTGAAATATATACCTTTTTTCATGATTTTAATGTTTTTGACACCCTTAATACGTTACCTACACAATAGGCTCCATCTTTCAAAAAGAGATCCTTTTTACATGATTTTGGGCCACGCATACATGTAGTTAGTATCCACTCGTCGGGCATAAGATTATAGAATATTAGGTATATCAAACTCAATAAACTGAGTGTGAGATTTTAATCTGCCTCCTTTTCTGTTTGTACTCTGAGATGAACAATAACACCCAGGGGGTGGGGGGGGGGGTTGTGGCCAGTCAAGTGTACTGCTCTACACACGCTTGGCCAAATTATTTCCAAACACCCCCTAAACCAGTTTTTCCCCTGTGTGCAAAATAACCCCTAAACAGGTGTTTCGAGGGCTTTATTTACAAATATTGGCCCCTAAACAAGTTGTCGCCAGAATATGACCCTGGGGATAAAGCTTGGGGGGGGAAACATACTATGTACACGTTTGGCTAGTCTTAAAAAAAAACCTTTGGAAAAAAAACATACCTTAAACCTACATTTGACCCTATGATTCACCATTGACCAGTCTTTCAAATATACCCTTTAAAAAAAAAAGGCGTTTTTGATACCCTTAACGAGTGCACATACGGCCCGTGTCCAAAACTAAAAAAAGCACCTTTAAACACGTTTTTTTATTTTGTCATATGCATGTGTACAGCAGTATATTCGACTGCCCCGCCCCCCCCCCCCCCCCTGACCCCAGGCAATAACACCGACTCATTTTCCATGATAGTCTGAGAATATGGGCTCAAAAATAAAGTTGGTCAAGTCCATGTATATGGGTCTAACCATACAGTACACACATCAGTCATCAGATTTTTGACAAGATGATTTATGAAAGATTGTATTTGTTCCACCAGAAAATATTTTAACTTTATATTTGACAGTTCGTTGAACTGTCTCAATTTAATTTGCTTCATAACAGAAACTAGTTTTTCTTTTAGTCATCCTCAGGCACTAGTCGGTGGTAATTTCTTCTTGTACTTATTCTTGATGTCTTTTGCCTGGAAATAAAATAAAATAAATAAATAATCTGCATTCTAAAAGTAAAACATCTTGTCAACCTCTCATACTTGAATCTATACACATGTAAAGCAAATTATAGAAAGTTGCTTGAGAAGCAACAGTATCACTGACACAGATCTAGGTTTAAGTACGAGTACATACATGTACACATGTAGTGATGTACATACGTACACGTACAATGTACATTTTCACATTGGTAATGACCCTGTATCAAATTTTTTGACAGGCTATATCGGGGCGTACATATACATGTAGACTATGCTTTATTGAACATGTTTGTTGCTAGACTCACTTGACAGACACCGGAAATGTGTGAAGTTCGGGATACATGCAAATTGCATTCATCCTGTGGGGATTGATGCACATGAGCATACAGTAATGTAATATAGCTCTTCACGATTATGTCAAATGGTAACTTTTGATGCCATAAAAATGTTATCACAATTAATGGCAGTGTTTACGATTTTCAGGGTAATTTTTCCAATGTACTTTGATGGAAGTTTAAAAAAGCAGACTTATCTTTTACAACTATGAGCTTGGTAGATGTGTCTTCTGGTTAATAAAGATTTTGATCTCTCAAGGCATACATACATGTACATCAATTGTTATGTACAGAGCTCTGTGAACATTCATGTACACACATGCTGTGCTTGGATGCCACTTTTCAGACTAATTTTTTTTGGGCAATAGAAAACATCTTTTCCACTTTGCAGATGGGTCATTCTTTATCATTTTTAGACTTTTTCAAATTCTACATGTGAGAAGCATGGCTGGCATCTAGTACTGGCATCCCTGGCTGAGTTACCGTTTTTCCTTGATATACATGAACAATGTAGCTTTTTTCAAAAAGAGACAAAATGCATTTTTAATTATATTTGGAAAACTAATTATAAAGCTGTCATGAATTACTTTTCTCATGTCATTTCAAAATTTGATGGAACTTTTTATTTTTTTAATTTAATGCTTCTTTCTTTTCCCCTACCGGTATTTCATTCAAATTTATGATACATGTACATGTTGGCCTACAGGCAACATGTATATGATGTGAATTTACATGTACACTGTTCATGTACTAGTACATGTACCAAAAATGTTCTACATACAATGCGTATAGACCTACATGTATAATAAAGTAAAATTCAGGGCCTACATGTAATAATGGAGATGTCTCAATTTGCTCATCATTGATGGCAGCCTACTGAGTCATGGCTTGATGACTCATACAGGTTCTGACGGACTACACGTACAGTCCTCCCCCCCCCCCCCTTCTAATCTCTCAATTGTTCTTTCATGGTCCTTTTATTTTTCAGTGAAACTGTCTGCTCCACTTAATGCTCAATAAAGTCAATCAAACACAGTAGGCTGCAATAATAGCATTAGACCAACTTCTTTTTTTTTGTATGTACAAAAAAAAGAAGTTGGTCTAATGCTATTATTGCAGCCTACTGTCCAGTGAGTTTTATTTGCTTTATATCATTTGGCAAGATGTTGATTTTTTTTGACAAAATTGTCCTACAATGTACTTTTAATATATCATAAAGACAATACATACAAGCCAATTTTAATACTGTACATCATCTTCCAATGATCATTCCACATGCTAAACTCATGCACATGTACTGTGTAATTCAGTTGAAATGTTTACGTTTGATTTTACCGCTGATATGACTCAAAGCCTCAACTGGAGGCTACCCATTGTACTCTGCAAAATACAGTTGACAAGGCATTGCAATAAACAGTAAACAATACTGTGCACAATGGTAACAATGCCCATGTACATTGATTTTCCCTCTTATCAGCATTGTAACCTACATTACAGTGTATTTTCCAGGGCCCATTGGTGTCTCATTCCCTTGTTAATAATTCAAAGGGCACTATATGGTGTGTGTTTTTATTACAGTTCCTGGTAGGGTTAAGGGGTGGGTATTAGGATTGTTTGCACATGAAATAAACAAATGTTCTTCCAAGTTTAACACACATGTGTACATGTACATGTATGTGTGAGCATAATGTTTAGTACAGTGTCGTCTACAATATGTACAGGTACGCACATCTTCATGTAATTCTGTGCATGATGTACATACATGTAAAATCAGAATCAGAATGTATATGCTCAGTTTAATAACGTACATGTACATGTACTCATGTAGCATACATGTATGTTGGTGGGTTATCAATAGAATGAAGAACACTAACTTCGTTTTAGTACACGTACATCATGATGAGAATGCATTCTTTGAAATAAATGGTCCAGTGAGAGTGTATACTTTTTTGTGTGTATTTTTGTTTTTATTGAAGGAATCAAACTCATTTACATATATATACATGTACTAGAAAAAAACATAATCGTATTACCATTTCTCAGAAAAAAAAACAAAAAAGAAAAAGGACAACTCAAGACGACACAACACACCACAATATATACAAAACTGGATTATTGTCTCCCTTTTGCAAATACATGTAGACTTGTCAAGTAGCGTGGCCTGTACAAAGTTAGAATCAGTCTGTATGATAAATTTCCTGAATATGAGCTCATAGTAGATGTGTTATGATTTGTGATAATTTGTGTTGGTGATAAGAAATTGATTTTACTTGTGCATGTGCATACATGTAATTTCAGAATAGCTGTTCATACATGTAGCTTTTAGCATCAAAACAGACAACATCCATCTCATTTTCTTTCTTCTTTTTTTTCTTCTTTATTCCTGCAGAATGCCAAAGTCGAAATGCATCATGTGAACTCTGTTTAAAAGCTCCAAAAGCAAAAGTAAGTTTTTACACTTTGTATGTACATCTATTTCCACTTTTTTGTACTAGGAGGCACCCCCCCCCCCCATCAGTATGAAATACACATGTACATGTAAAACATAATGTAGCACTTGTTTTGTGCCATCATAAATTCTTGGAGTAAGTGTAGTTCCTAGTAGGAACTGATGGGGGGGGGGGGACCTGTATGCTATTGTCTCAGTTGATAACAGAAGCAGGACACATACATGTATATAGTACAGGTATTGTCAAAATATCAATATACATGTAATCAAGGTGTGATATTTTTGAAATTATGTCATTCATCATGACTTTTATTTTGAAACTGACATGTGCCTCAGATGCCTGATTCATATATTTTAAAGGACAAGTCCACCCCAACAAAAAGTTGATTTGAATAAATAGAGAAAAGTCCAACAAGCATACATTTGTAACACTGAATTATTTTAATCAAAATCAGTTGTAAAATAAGAAAGTTATGACATTTTAAAGTTTTGTTTAATTTCACAAAAGAGTTGTGTATGTATGCACATCCTGTATGATATGCAAATTAGGAAACTGATGACCTCATCCACTCTTTATTTCTTTTGTATTTTATTATGTATGAAATTTTCTAATTTTCTCATTAAAAAGTGAAACAACAATTAATTCCTCCCTGAGCATGTTGAATTGGCATTGTTTAATAGTATATGGTTCAGTCAAGTTGGTCCTTATTGTCAAATCTGTAGAAAACAAAATGTTGTATAATTCAAACAATAAAAAAAATAGTAAGTGACATCATCAACTGGTTCATTTTCATGTCACTGAGTTGCGCGTATCATCTTTTTTTTTTGAAAAATAAGCGAAACTTAAATGTCATAACTTTCTGATTTTACATCCAATTTTGATGAAATTTTCAACATTATGCTTGTTTGATTTTGCTCTACACTACTTATTCAAATCAACGTTTTTCTGGGGTGGACTTGGCTTTTAAAGAACTTTTGTATTAACTTGGCCATCCTCCTGCTGAACCCTGTTACCATGGTAGTTGCTATGATGGCAAAGCAACCATGTAATTTCAACTCTTGAAATCTGCCCCTGATTTACATCAGATGTAGCTTTGGATCGTGAATAATGTATACCCTGTTTACCTAGGTTTGATTCAATTTATTCTGTATTTCTTTCATTACAGTGTTATTACTGTCTGACAACCAAGGAGTGTCGTCTTTACCCGGCCTCCAGTATCCTGCCAAACAAAGAATGTGATTTGAGTCAAGCAAGATGGGGCACCTGCTTGAGTGAGTATTACATGTATTAATGGACCCCCCCCCCCCCTTATGCTCTTTCTGAATAATTTATATTTCCTACATACATGTATTCTTTTTTTCTTTCAAATTTCAGGTATGATTTTTTGCTGATTATGCTGAACAAAGCAATATTTACATGGGTGACCATATTATCTTGCATAATTTCAGGACAAAGAGCCCTTTAGTCAGATTGTATTTTTCTTACTGCCTTTTCCCCTCTGCCCCACCTCCCCCCCCCCCCCTTGCCTTACCCCCATCCTCACATAATGCATTTCCCATATCTTGAAATCTTTGGGAATAATAAATGAGACTGATCAGTCTGTCGGTATACTTGTAGTAATGAGTGATTCATAATAATGGATGACTAATCCTTGTTTTCATCCAGAATTTATCTCTAGGGGATATGAAAAGGGAAGAATGAAGATCGTGCGCGAGTTAGGATTTGTAAAAATGCATTCTTAATCCCTCCAATGATTATACATTTCATTTTATTTTTTACACCAAAGAAATACATGACTGTGACCTCTCCCCCTTGATATTACAAGAAGTTGTTTTTCATTGTCAATTCAGGAAGTTGTCTCTGACACTTCTGCAGGAAGTACCTTGACTGAAACTTACCCCCTCCCTTCCACCACCCCCCCCCCCCGAGAAAAAAAATAAGAGCAGGATTACTGAACATTACTAATACTGGGCGTCATTGAATCCCTCCTCTTAATCTACATGTACCCGTAATAGCTCTGAAAAGAAATAAGTGACAAGACTGGCATGCTCTGTATGATAGCAAAATTATTATCTTGCATGACATTTCTCTAAAACTCAAAGTAGGACAAGTTTTCATACTTGTCCTGCTTCATGATTGTTTGATCCTCAAAAGAACAGGAGCATAGGCCGTAAGCGTACAGTATGTATGTAGATCTATGAAAATATGAACAACTCAAATTTGTTTTTTTTTACTTGTTCCCTTTCCCAGCTAAAGGGTAGAAATTTGATTCTCGAGAGTATCTAATGATTGAAATGTATCTTCTTGAGAATGTTGCATTTCATTAATCTATTCTGTCATTGCCGTCCTCATTCTCAAAGTCATTCCATTCTGATCAAACACATTGGGAACCTTGCTGAGATATTCCTATTTTGTATGTTGTATTCCTAATCTTCATGTAAGGATTTTGTTAATATTTTGTTAAATATGTTTGTTGTTTTTGTACTTGAATCAAGACATAATCTTTCAAGGATTGGTGAGCCCGAAAGCTGCATCATCAGTCTGCTCTTCAAGCTGCAGTATATCACTGCTTTATACTTCACTTCCTGCATGGAAAGTTATTTCTACACAATTTATTGAGAGTTTGAGACATTGCTGGGAATTTTATTTTTTTCTTCTTAATATGATGTGGTTAATCTAATTTTGTCTTTGTTCGTGAATCAAGAAACACCTTTCAAGAAGTGGTGAGCTTGAAAGCTGTATTCAGTGTACCCTTCCAGAAAGTCCAATTATATTACGCTTTAGATTTCAAAGCCTGCTCTGGATTTTATTCCATATGCATTAAATAGAGAATGTGAGACATTGCTTGGAATTCTACTTGTATGATACTGTTAATCTTTGCCAATGATGTATTTGATCTCATTTTGAAGTTTGTTCTTGGATTATAGATACAATCTTTCAAGGATCAGTGAGCTGTGTCTTAGATGTTCCTTTCCTTGTGCTTCAACTCCTGGACTTGTGTTTTATAGATTTGATCTCTTAGTAACAAACTCACTCTCTTCATCCCTCATCAATATCTTCTAAGTTCTCTAAATCCTCCAACTTTGTCATGTTTGAAGAACTTCAACAACCATTGTTATCTGATATCAAACGTCCTTGTCTTTGCTTACTCCAGTAAACTTCAAGTTTGATCATCTCAATCTGTTGCTCTTGGCAGCAAGCTCACTCTCTTCAATTCTCATTAATAGTTTGCAACTCTAATCTTCTTTTGCATCATCAAGGTAAAAGAGGTTTCTTTCAAGGCTCATCATCTTTATCATCTATCCTTGGTTTTGTTTTCTAATCCAGTAAACTTCGAGGCATTGATAATCTCAATGAGTGTGATAGCGGGATTGATCCTCATCGGAGTGCCTTGTGGAATCTACTGCTGCTGCTGTAGAAGTTCAGGAAACAGAGCAAAGTAAGTCCATCTTTAAGATATATCAGGTTCACATATGATCAAAGAACCCGGATTAACTCAGCTTTAGGGGCAACTCATCCTTCTTAAAATACAAGCCAATGCTAGCCCTTTCTTGTATATATGTCTGAATAAAAAAAAATAGAATAGGGTATTTTTACTTAACACCCCCAAAAAGTTAATTGATAAAACCTCAAACTCCCCAAACTGAAATATTCAATTCTAATGGCACCAAAATAATACACTTCCTCCACTCCCTGTGGATCATTCCATTAAGTGGTTAAGGTGAACTGGTACCAATGAAATTAAAAGATGAACTCTCACATTGTTTTAAAACTTGAGAGAGAATGGATCCCGGATACAGTCTAGACAAGATAATTTTTATTGCATATGGTCTTCAATTGATTGGTGAAAGCATCTTGGCCTAGTGGTTCTAGACTCCCACCTTTTATTCAGAGGGTTGTGGGATCAAGTCCTATCAATGGCATTGATTTCCTTCAGCAAGAAATTCATCCACTCTGTCCCACATTCACACAAGGTGTATTATAAAATGGGCACAGAACCTGTACCTGGCAGTCTTTCATTCCTTGAAATCCTTGAGCACTAGGATGGCAGCTAGGATAATAATATTAGCTGGATTTATAAAGCGCTTTTTGCCAGAGAATACAAAGGGCTGCTATTATTACCCGGCTTTAGCTCGAGCTACCATCATCGGCGCTCAGTGCATGCAAGGAATTACTCCTGCAGGGTACCCTTTCACCTCACCTGGGTCGAGTGCAGCACAGTGTGGATAAATTTCTTGCTGAAGGAAAACACGCCATGGCTACGATGCGAACCCACGACCTTCTGTTTCACAGGCGAGAGTCAGAACCACTAGACCACGACGCGCCCAAAGGATAGTTGCTTGGCTGCATTGGTCATGACAATAAATGCCATGAGCACTCTGTAGAATGGATGCAAGCACTTTGTGAGTTATGTTGATTTTAGTTTATGATATATCATAATGTAATTATTTTATCTTTTCATCAGATGGGCTCGTGAAGATGCCGCACAGGAAAGGAAGAAGGAAGAAAGGAAAATGAAACATGAGCAGAAGTAAGTCCAACACCCTACTCCATAACACGTATCCATCGGGGGCTTGTTTCACATAATTGCAATTATAAGTTCACAGTCATCCCATGGATACACATGCTCATTTTATACTTGTATCTGTGAGTTGTCCAAGATGTTCAGACTGTCGATTGTTTCATAAAACCGATGCGAGAATAATTGACGAAGGTGATAATAGTGTTCAGTGTTTGGAGACGTCATTCACGATCTACTTTAAAGCACTACAGGTATTGAGTCTATGAAATCAGAATATTGTTATGAATTTTATGTAATCTGTGGCGTACTAGAACCTTATGGTCCCTGTATAACTCTGCAAAACCTTTTGAAATAACAGAATTGAGCAGTGAACTTGATTAAAGTAGTGTACAATTTTCAATCACCAATATGCTAGGATAAAGCTAAAGTAAAATCCACCCATTCTATTATCATCTACAGGAAAATGGAACGCAAGGCCAAGAATGATGAAATCAGGCGTAAATACGGTAGGTGTTCTTTTCTTTACATTCTTCGCTTTTAGGAACGTGTTTCTCAAATATTTTTGGTAATGATTCAAGAAATAAATTCTTGGAGAAAAAAATTCATGGTTTTGATCCATGGGATAAAAAGGGAATTGTAGGTTAAAAAAAAAAGATTTATGAAGACTTCTGTCCATCAAGTGAGATTCAATATTTTGTGACAAATATTATAAAACATGTAAAAATGCATGGAGTATAAAAAGGCAATCTCCAGTTGCTGTATAAAGTATTGCAAAGATGCCTTTTTCATTTTGAAATTCGAGCTCATGATCTAAATCAATCCTTTCAATCCTTAAATTTGATGTTTTAGTGGGGAACAAAACAAAATTGAGAAACAGGTTTCTTCATGATATTGCCTGTAAAGGCTAATTGTGCATTAGAAAAGTACTAACATATCCGGAGGTGTTTCACAAATAGTTGAGTTGATTTTTACACGAAATCATGCCAAAGTACAAGTGATACTATTGAGATTACTGTATAACCTCAATGGAAGATTTTGCAGTAGTTGACCCCCTAAGAATGATTTGTTGCTCTGGCCAATGTAGTAATGTGTATGTATATACTGTGCACAACTGGCAATTATTTGCAACTTTATTAAGTCATTCTTAAGTCATACTTAACACTTTGTGAAACCCCTCCAAGGAATGAGTGTGGCATGGTATCTTGGACATTGTATGAATTTCATGCAATCGATTTTATATGCTTGATAATTAATCTACCTTTAGTGAAAATTTGCCATTCACTGGTTCTTTTATTCTGAAGATTTTAATCTTACAGAGCAGAAGACCAAAGCGTATTTTCATTTTGGACATTAGGTGTAAATATCATGACCAAGATTCACTAAAAATCATCCAGTCATATTTATTTGATACATATTTCAAAGAATTGACAATGTCACTTTGCCATGATAAATTCGATGGAAAGCTTAATATTTGAAATCTTGCATTATTGTCATAATGATATGCGCAGAAAATGACTTGTGAAAGCACTGAAAGCACAAAACTTGTTTGCATTGTGTAAAAAAATATGAATCAGTTCCAAGCAGTCGTGTTTTCGTATTTTTTTCAAATTGCAGTCCCACCCTTTCATGGTTATTCAAAGTCATTAAAACTGATAACATGTACATCAATGTTTCAAAATAAATAAAAGCAGAGCTCTGCAAACACAATGATGTCGTATTTCATGTTGTTCAGAATTGCGATCCTTCTCATGTGATTTACAGTACATGCACAGGTGTACAAAAATCATTATTAGCCATTGGCACATTAGACATAACTATATTTTCATATTGGAATTTATATAAAATTGTTGTCCAACCCATTCATTGTTATGCAGGGTCATTAATCCCCAATAATTAGATGTAATGCACAGTACCCATATTTCAAGGATCATACAGCAGCCTCAGATAGAATACATGTCAATTTCACTATATACATGTAGTTCCATTCATATTCTTTAATTGGATGTAATCCTTAATTCTGTTTGTGGTGAATTGAGTTTGAAGTGGCATTCATTCTGTGTATCGCACGTCTAGAAACAGTTCATCTTTCTTTATTCATATACATGTACTGCAAAAGCAACTTTCAATTTTGTCTTTATTATACTCTCAAAATACTAGCTTTATTATTTCAAATATTAGCATTCCATATAATGTGCAACACTGTACACACAAACTTTCTCTGTTTGGGATTTATTATCATTTTCAGTATTAGCCTTCCATAATCCACTTTTATACCTTACATGTATGTTCATACATGACATTCACTTGTGGAAATTCTACTTTGTGTCATATGTATGTATTTACCTTTATACAGGGAAAATTGCCTCCTAAAATATTCCTATACAAAGTATAAACTATAAAGGGTGCCTAATATTGCTACAAAATCATACAATGTAATTTTAACTCCATAAATCTAGAGATTAGCTTTGGTACATGTATTATACAAGACAATGTGAAATATATGCATGCATTAGTTACAACAACTTGAAATACTCTAATCTCTAACTTTTTCATTCTTCATACACTTCCATGCTTCTACTTTCTAGTCAAAATATTTTGGCAATCTGTGTGTAAGCTATCTTAGATGTGAGAATATGAATTTTGTCTCATCTTGTATCAAAATAACCAAAGTGTGCACTATCCCCTATTGTTTCTCAATTGCTCTGTGTATTATTCTCATAAAAAATGAGGGTACCTTTAAACTGGGGAAATTACATGTCACAGGTTATTACAGGTGGTTTGAACTCTGAAGCACATACAAAATGGTTTCTGTATGGGGCCTGCCTTCTACATTCACAATGAGGTTGAACATGAACACTACCACCAAGAAGAAGTGTGGGTTTGAGTCATAAAACAACAGACTTCTTGGTGATTAACATTCTTCAATACAGGAATAATTATGTCTTGAAAAGCAGGAGGGATGGAGTTATGGTGTACTCTGAGCGAATGAAAGGATATTAAAAGAAGAATTTAAGCAGTGAAAAGAAGTGAGAAGTAATGTTTGTTTATCTTGATGAGTATCTAGTACTGTAGATAGTGAACTTTCATCCAGCACCCCTGTGTAAAATGATGCATTTCAATAACAGGAATGAGATTGTCCTCAGAAAATGATGTGCCAAAACTTCAAAGGCCTCAAACTTTGGTTTATAAAAAAATATATTTTATACAAGGTTTTCGAAAATAACTTTGAAGTGTCAAAAGAGTTAACAAGTAGCCCCCATTTTTCAAATATTGATGTGATCTGTGCAGTTGTTGATGCCAAATTCATTGTTTGGAGCCAAACATTGAAGCTAGTTCTAAGTTTCAGACCTCGCATGCACTGTCCATATAAACATGGATAACTTGTATACCGGTACTTGTATCATGTACATGTATGTCAGTAAAAAAAAAATAAATAAAAATATTTTCAGTGCTTTTTTAGCACACCAGACATATTTTGCTACACTGTATCACATTTGACATTGGACCTGATGATTTCCAGGGCTTATTTTATTTTTCCATGACTCTTTTGGACAGTTCGGGCCAAATTTGCCAATTATTTTCCCCCTTTTGTATGTACAGTACATGTATATATACCCAACTTTAAGTACCAGTCACAGTACATGTATGTGGATTCAGGTGAAGAGAAGGAATCGCCTATCTGTTATTGCTGATGTTTATTGAACCAGAAATGATGTCAACATGTAGAGATCAATCACTCTTTGACAAAGAGGGTTCAAACTCCAAAGATCACGCTATCAGTTTCACAGTGCGTTTATACAGAGGAATTATTACCTGACTCCCAAAAAGGAAATGTAAATAACACTAACATGAAAGGAAAAACATGTACATGTAAACTTTAAGGAAATAAGCCCACAGAGATAAAATTATTACTTGTTTCTTTCCTGCATACAGTGTAGAAAATAATGAAGTGTTCATTAAACCACAATACTTGGAAATCAGTTTAGAGGTACATGCTTTACTTGTTGCTATGCTTGGCAAAGCTATGACATGCTTTTATGTTATTAAGAACAACTTTACATATTTGCTAGAAATAATTTTTGTAAACAGGTCTTTATAGATATTACACTTTTCACTTTTTAACACCCCATGTCCGACAATTTGGTATTCAGGTAATGTCAACTATGAGGCATGACGAAATTGATGTTCAATGCTAAAGGTTATCACAGAAAAGGATCAGAACAAAATAAATACGCAAAAGGCTTCCAAAATTGTTAATAGAAATTAGTCTTTCAGATACCTTTGACTATTAAACACTCCCCTTTACATTCAAGTATGTCATCATTGCATATAAATTTAGACGTGTTTGTTTTTATTTTCTAGAATTGGTATTACCTCATTTTATTCCTGATTTTAAAACAATAGTATGGACCCATTAGTTTATGAGTCAGTTTGTAATTGTCATTTGACTGTGACCGTGACTAAAGAGTCAACACTAAACTCACTCTGAAAGTTTACATATTCATTCTATAGCACACGCGTCATGGCATCATGACTATTACAACAAGGGACTTGGGTAATTCTCACTATCTTCAAACAATGTCTGAGTAATGTACATGTAATCATGTGATCAATGCTACTTCCATGTTTAAAATACATGTATGTTGTTTTAGAGGGAAAGGGTGACTTGCTTTTGTAATATAATCCATGGGCAAATACAAATCTACTACTATTGATTGAATTTGCATTATGCATGTTTTCGAGCTTATTATAAAGTTGATCTGATTTTCAAATGGCAGAGGGATTATGTTAAATAGCTTTGCCCTTTTTCCAGATTAGTGGGACAACAGAAATCTCTGTCTTTAGATAAATTTATGTACTTGTTCTGAATAGTCTTGTCTAAAAAAAATTGCTTCAGTGAATATTTTTGTTGATCAATATGGAAGATTATGCATGCTACATGTACCTGTATCCATATTCCATGAATACAACAGGGAAACAACTTACATTGATTCAGTTATTCATGCCAACATTTGACTAGCGGATTTTGCATTCAAATTCTCAACCATAACTGTTTGTTACATGTATACATGTGGAAAGCTAAATGTACAGAGTTTGTATTTTCTAGATTATGGCTTTGAACCAACCAAAGACACCATATTGGACAAAGTCCATTTTTTTTAACACCTCCAGTCTCTCTTATGTCATGCCAAAATAATATACAATTCTACATACACAGTCTATCTACATGTACATGTACACTAGTAGAATCATAGCACTTTTAGACTTGGGCAATATTTGCAATTTACATGTACATGTAGCTAACCCCAAGTCTGGCCAAGGTTTTATAAAAGTTGTGCACGCCTTGTGTTGTGCACTTGATCTACAGGAAATGATTTCAGGTCATCAGGCAATATCTTTTGCCTTTGTTGTTTGTAACCAGATATTCTTTTGACTTTGTAGACAAAATGTTGTCAACTTGTCATGTTCTATTATATGATCTAACCATGTATTTGAAAAAAACATTAACTCTTTGTTTATTTTATTAGTACATCTTTGTTTGTGGAATTAAAATGTATGCCATTTCTACCCATGTATTATATATATTAAGGATTCGAAAAATAAAGGTCAAATCATAAAATGTTAAATATAAGTAATTTCTGCAGATAAATGAAGGTTTTGTTTGATCCCTGAGGAAGTCATACAGTACATGATTTTAATGAGGTCATGTTGAAATAAAATCATATTGTATTAGGCCTTCTTTCAACTGCACTAGACTTCCTGCTTCTAATTTCTCAAACAAACAAGGACAATCATCATTAAAGGGGAATCCAGCCTTGACCATAAAATGGTGTGTTGGGTAGGAGAAAAATAAATTAAACGGAATGGTGAAAGTTTGAAAGAAATCGGACAAGCAATAAGAAAGTTATTGCTGTTTTAAAATTGGGATCACTAATTCTATGTAGATTTCAAATTGGCAACTGGGTAAGTAAATTATGACAAGGGGCAAGGACAACTTTCTCATAGGCCATGTACTTTATTATCAGGGATTTGTGGTTTTCTCCCAAGTACCCATTACCCTGGGGCTGTAATCTAAATATAACCCAGGTAGTATATTGTTTTATGTCCTCATGACAGAAAAATATAATTTGAAATAAAACTTTTGGGAAAAATGATAATTTAGCCATAATATGCATTGGAGTACATGGAAGAGTAGTCCTTGCCTTACATCACTATGACATCCCATATGTGGCCAATTTGAAGTCTCCATGGGTATAGTGATTACCAATATTTACAACTTTTAAAAATTCGTAACTTTCTTGTTGTTTGTCCAATATTGTTCAAACTTTCAGCTATCAACTTGTCTGATTTTTCTTTTCCTTATAAAAACAAGTTTTTATTTGGGTTGGATTCCCCTTTAATAACAGTGCCATATACAACTCAGTCTCTGCTGAGTCTGTTCGGTTTCAAGGTACATTGTGACAAAAACGAATTGGCTTCATACATGTAACTTTACAGACATGTGTCAAAGACAGACACAAACTTGTGGGCCCAAAATATGCAATAAATTTAATGTGATGTCATACATGTACATTAGATAGTCTATGAAACTGTCAGTGCACTACTACCTGATTATAACTGGTTTCTATTTTGAACGATTTTAAGACAAAAATCTGCATTTTCAAGCAACTTTTAACAATAAAGGCAGAAGGGCAGGAATTCAAGAGTTGAATTTACTAATGACCTAAGTGGATAAAATTCACAATACTGACAATTAAACAAGTTCTGGTTGGTTTTTAGTTGGAAATGTATGTCTCACTGCTGTAGCAGCAGAAGTTTTTTTCTTTCTGTATAGTACTATATTAGGGTATATCTAGCAAGTATTTTTATTAGGAAAGGCTTTTTAGGATAAATGAAACTAAGAATTTACCTATAGGCCTATATAGACAATTAAAGTTCTGGCAAAAAAAATGATAATCTGGATTATCTGCAAAATTACAAATGAAGGTTGACTGCATGATACGGCATAGTTGGAGCATTCAACTGCTCAATGTGTGCAGTGTTATACTAACGCAAATTACCCTTTCTCAATTAGTTATCTCTACTATGTGCTGTGTTGCAGCCAAATATCCATGGCAACCATTATATCAACATACTTGCACAGAATGAATACATGAGACTGGAAAATAGAACATTTTGTATCTGTATCATGCATAAAAACACTGCTAGAGCTTGTTTTTGCAGTTTTTTCTATTTTCTTCATCTTTCTTCATCATTTCATTTCATTGGGTAACTTCAGAAATAGCATACTAAGCTATCTGTCTTCTGCTCCAAGACTTTTGAAATGCGGTGCAGGTGCAGTTCCTCTCGCATTCTGTTTTAAATTTATAGAGTGTTTTTCCACTAAAAAAAAAAAATCACTCTGAGCGCACTTTAATATGCTACTCGGTCCTGGACAGTATAGGTAGTCAATGGTGTCACACACTCATTAAAGTTGTATTATATTTGATTTTTTTTATTGTAGATTCAATGATGAAAAGGCCATTGAATAACAATAATGGTGACTTTATTATTTCATTTTACATATCAAAATGAAGTTCTACATGTAGATCATTGTAGAAAAAAAATTATATTTTAGAAAATAAACAAAAGAAAAGGTGATCATTTGGCTGTGTGACATCATTAACATTCTTATTTGCATATCATCTTTCTTTATAAACTGCTTTCTGAAGTTCAGCACAATTAAAATATCTTGTCTTTCTTCTTTTGTATCTGATTTGCTCCTGGCTGAAATTAAAAGTGTTGTCTTTCTTTGTTTGTTTGATTGTGTTCTTTTATAATAGCCAACTCAATTTTTGTAGTTAAGATGGTTGTATTATCAAAAGTTAACACCTTTTTAGTTTGACTCTGAACAAGTCTACTGGTATTTGGCCATTTTCTCGGACTGCAGCAGCTGCCCCCACCTTTCTTTTCTTTTTCTTTTTTTTTAGATATGGAAATCGGTTTACAAGTAGGGCTGTGATAGGTGTTTTTGTTGTAGAAAAATGTAAGGAGTTACTGTAGGAATACATGTAGGTTTAAATTTTAGTTTTGTTTTGGACAATATGCAGATTTAACATTGGAACAAGTGCAAAGCAGCTCCCAAAAAGAAAAAAATATTTTTTCTTTGTTGTGGAAATAATGTAGTCTTGAATTCTCTAAACAGGCTTTTATAATATTGCATGCCTCACAACTTGCATGTTAGTCACCATCCATCACCATTATATCGCATGTGTATGTTTCCATGCCAACAGGCCTAGCTGTAGAACCAGATGATGCAGAGACGGCATCCACCAACTTAAAGCCTTGATGACATCATGTTGACCTTGCGTTGACCTCATCTTTACCCTTTGACCCACTGCATGTGACCCCTGCATCATACATGTACCTGTCAAAATCACTACATCTTCAATATCTGTCATCAAATTGAGATAGTTGAATCACAGTGCACGCTGCCCTCTATGGGCACAAGTGCTGTAGGCATTTGTGCATGATGGGTCAAGGAATATATACCACAGTCTCTTGAGTTATTGACCTTAAATATGCTAACCCTTGTAGCCTCTGCTTATGGGCCCATGCATCTTCCTTCTTTAATTGTATCCGTCCAAGTAATGAGATCAATGGAATTACATTCATGAAAATGGAATGTCCTTTATGTGCACAACCTATTCATTTAAAGGACAAGTCCACCCCAAAAAAACAGAAAAAGAGAAAAAATCAACAAGCACAATCGGATGTAAAATAAGAAAGTTATGACATTTCAAAGTTTCGCTTATTTTTAACAAAATAGTTATATGAACGAGCCAGTTACATCCAAATGAGAGAGTCGATGATGTCACTCACTATTTCTTTTTGTTTTTCATTGTTTGAATTAAACAATATTTCAATTTTTACGAATTTGACAATTAGGACCTCCTTGCCTGAAGCACAAAATGATAAAATAATGGAATTCCATGTGTTCAGGGAGGAATGAAACTTCATTTCACATGACAATGACGAGAAAATCAAAATATTTCATATAATAAAATACAAAAGAAATAGTGAGTGAGTGATGTCATAGACTCTCTAATTTGGATGTAACTGGCTCGTTCATATAACTATTTTATCAAAACTAAGCGAAACTTTGAAATGTCATAACTTTCTTATTTTACATCCGATTTCAATGATATTTGCAGTGTTATGTTTGTTTGATTTTTCTCTATAGATTAAAATCATCAATTTTCTGGGGTGGACTTGACCTTTAAAAAAATATTGTGTAGGCCTACATGTAGTATGATTGGTATCAACAGAAGACAAACTTGTCAAATGACTTGATCTACAGTATAAAGACCATCAAGACTGTATGCTGAATTCTATGAATTCACCATAGTGTTACATGCAAATGTACCTTGAATAGGAAAAATGATATTTTATGAGCACAATTTTTTTTATATCAGTATGTACCTGATTTGAATTATTCAAATAAATCTTGTATACTATAGATACATATATATTCATTACTATTAGAAAACAGAATTTAATCACTTGATATACATGTACATGTAGATAGAGGAGGAAAGAAGAATATAATTTGTAAAACTTACTATTTTAAGCTGAATATCCTAATAATATTTTTCTTAAATATTTTAGTGGCCCTAAGGGCCTATGACACTTTACAATGATTTGATATTATAGTGTAGGTTTCAGGTAATCACATACTACTAGGGATTCAAATATTCATGTAGCATCGTGCTGTCTTTAGTACTCTTTGGCTATTTTATTGTTTGTGTGTAATTTGTTAATTCATTAATTTTAATGCCTTCATTTGAAGAAATTAATCATTGAAAAGAAACATCTTTCATGACCAGGCAGGCAAATCGCAGTCTCTTAATGCTAATAGTAGGACAACAAATACCACAAAATTTAAATCAATTGTTTCTTAAAATGGATTCATCTACATGTAACTCCAGTTTCTCGGAATCGTATAGCATTCCTGTTATAAGCGCTCCTTCATCATTCCATCCTGATCCAATATTTGTGTGCTTTTGTAATTGTACATTTTCAAACTATCTTTGTTTGTCTTCAACTGAAACCTAAATATGTTTTTTTTTTTCACAGAAACTCTTTTTTCTTTGTTCCTTGTTTTTTTCTCTTTATTCTATTTATTTTCAGTATTAGAAAATATATTTATTGATTATTTATGTGCTCAAATAAATAACCAGAAGCAAATATTACAACTACATCATTCTTCATTCATAATTGTGCATTACCCTTACAGGGATAAATCATTTTTACTTAATACAAGTACCTCTATGTTCACTCTTCTCACTGATGATGCTGCATTAATTTGTCAGTGTTTCCTTTTTACTTATTTTGTCTACATGACTGTACTTGACATGCTCTATTAACATCCAAAGTTAAAAGCCATATTAAAATATGTATTTACATGTACATGTATAATGATGAAATAATTACCAAAGTACATGTACGTTATATCATTCATGTGCATTTTCTAGCAATCAAAGGGGACTTGCATTTGCTTTCTGTAAATATGCGTCTTAATGTCCCCCTTAATAACAACTAGAGACAGTGATTTTCCGTTTCAAAAAGTGGTCTTTTCCATTTCTGAAAATCTGTAATTCCGTTTAAACTGGATCTAAAAATGGAAATTCCATTTTGTCACTGAAAATGTACACAGCAAATACCTGAATTCCGTTTTGCAAAGGTGAATTCCATGATTTTTACATGAAAAGTATGAGAACCAATCGGAATTTCTGTTTTATTCTCCAGTAAAACGGAAAATCAGTCCCTATTAACCGGACCCAATTTCATTTTAGTCAGGATATTGCTACTTAATAGAAATTTAGGCCCTTGGTTTGGTTTGTTTTCATTTTCTTTTTCCTGTTCATTCGTGTTCATGCACATGTATGATGTAATGTGCAGTAAACATTCATTGCACATAATTACCATCACATCCTTTTCACACCTAATAACGATCATTTCCTCATTCCACTTTGACTATATATAACCATTGTGTATATTATTGAACATGTCTTCTACCTACATTGCAGATTGTATCATTAGGTGGTTTCAGACCGCCTCGAAGTTCGCCAGTTCCAGGTATTCTCTGATCGGGAAATTTACCTCGATCAGAAAATACCAGGTATTTTGGTAATGTGAAAGCAAACTACGCGTAATCTCCCCGAAAGAAAATACCCGCTAAATAGTAGGTACTTGGCGAAATTACGAGAACTTTCATGGGGATTTTTCCAAGGTCGCAGGTATTTTGGCGATGTGAAAGCAAATTACGGGAACTTTTATCCCAGCGTGTCGTTGGGCGCGGCGGCGTGGGTGGCTGCTGGGCTATAGAGATTTTGAATCTCCCGCCTTGCCTGCTTATCAGACCACACTGCGCATGCTCGTAACTTCGGGAACTTATCCCGAAGGATGTGTTTCGGGGCGGTGTGAATGCAGGAATAATTAACGGGTATTTTTTAGCCTTAAAAAGTTCTCGTAATTTAACGGGGATTCTTGTGATCGAGGCGGTTTGAAACCGCCTAGTATGTCATTGTCATTGCCTCTAAAGCCATGTTTATGTAGCACAAAATAAATACTTAAACCAAGGCTCGACATTAGCGGTGGCCCGGTGGCCCGGGCCACCAAAAATTCATCTCGGGCAACCATTATTGAAAAAATGTTAAGTTTTGGTGGCCCGAATCGGGCAACCAATAATTTTCAAAGTAGCCCAATTTTTCTCCCGATTTTGCATACATTTATCAACTTTCTACATTTCAAATTGCAAGTCAATTCGTCATGCGCCTTTTTTGTCAATCTATACACAAATACACACACACAAAGATTGCACAGTCATGACAGTATGTAGGCCTACCGCTAGCATACAGTAACTATTATTCAGCCGGCTGTCTGGCTGAGCTTTGCATGCATGCATGAAACCACTGCAGCTAGCTGGCTGTGCGCTAGCAGACTATTCAGACTCAGGGAGCTGCGATGCGAAATGTTACTGCTAAGAAATCTTCCCCAGAACTTTGAAAATCTACGTCAAAGTCACATTTTACACCAATGACATGCCCTTCTACAGTCCATATTACTGAAACCTGATAATTCGCAAGCATTAAAAGGAGGAATTATGACCTCTGTTTTGACTCAAAAAGACCGATTTCCAAATGCAATAATACACATAAAACACATAGGTGAGTACATCACAGTCCCACATGTGCATTTGTATGTATGTTGATATTTGGTTTATTTTCGAAGCTGTCTTGAATAGACAGCTTCTTTCTTTCTTGTTTATAAATGACTTCTTAAACCACTCTTAAGGAAGTAAATACTTGGGAAGGCATTTTATTGATATGAAATGTGATTTTTTTCCATCATTTTGTCAAAAATAGGGAAGGAATTTTCTCACTGTTTTTTCCAGATAACTTGCCGTTTTCTTATTTTTTTTTTACAGTGATTAAACCATTTATACCCCTTCCCATTGAATATGCCTGATTAAAGAACATGTTTCTACTGAATAATAATAATTTTCCCAATTTTTTCTGATAATTTTGTCTTATTCATTTTTCTTACATTTTCTTTTTTTCTCAATTTTTTTTCTTTTATTTCAATTCTTTTATTTTCTTTCAATCATTTCATATTCACAATGACAGAACAATTTATTTATTACCACAAAATAACAGCAAGCACAATTTACATACAAGATGTACAAAGAATAGTGGTACGTGGTAGTGACTGCAGAATATTTCAGTTTGTTTTATTCATTTTTAATTAATGTTTTTCTTTATATTTTTCGGGCCACCAAACTTTACTAATGGGCCACCAAAAAAAATTATTTGAAGGTTTTGGTGGCCCGAACGGGCCACCACCAAAAAAAGTTAATGTGGAGCCTTGCTTAAACTTAATTTCCCTGCCATTTTCTTATTATAGAAACACTAAATGTATGAAATGTATTTTCCTATAAATTTTGATGTTTATTCAATTTTTTCCAATATCCACAATAATATTAATGATTGTGATATTTAGGCCTAAATAGAATACATGTACATCAATTTATTGAGAAAAATTAATAAGTAAAGAAAAGCCATCATTGAAGTTCATGAGATGATAAAGTATGACATTATAAAAAATAGAAACATCTTCCCTTAAAAGGTGCTTAAAAACTATTATCCAAAGCTTTATTTCATATGTGTACAAACATATACTGTACTGTAGACTCATAATTTGCAGCTGTATAGTAGTCAGGTCCAGATTTTAAAAAATGTGCTCAGAAAAAGTGCTTTAGGCATTTTGTGTTAATGCTAATTTATCAATTGTTTTAAGGTAATTCAGGGGTGCTGAACCCAAAAATGCTGTTTGCCAAACTTGATTCCGACGTTTTCATCCTCAAATCGGCAAAAAACAAAATGGCGGCATTTTTAATGCAGTTTCCCATATTTAACGATTTTTATGGGTGATTATATAAAAAAAAAAATGGGATCTATGCGTTATTTTTGATACCCATGGTTGCAAACATAATGTGTCCGATTGATTCGTCGGCCATCTTTAATTCCAAGATGGCTGCCATGATTCACAGCTGCTGATTTGATAAATAATATGGCAAAATGTTTGATAATTTTTGGGCGATGCTGGCATATTCACATGGGAATCTTTAACGTGTCCGCCATTTTTTCCTCGCCTGCATAGCAGAAGCAAGACATGGACGTCGCTTTTCCGACGGCGGCGGCGAAGTCAACATCAAATCTTAACCGAGGTTAAGTTTTTGAAATTTCATAACTTTTAGGGTTTAGATGTTTATTTCATGAAATTTAGGCATGTTAGGATTAAACAAAGTCTATTGACACAGGTTATAGTTACAAAACGTTGTCAAGGTTACCTGGAAATCCAACATAGCGTCCACAACGGCAGTCGTTGTACCATCAACTCAAAAATGAAGTAAAACCTCAAAATCAAAATTATCAAAAAGCTTTCAAGGCAAATAATGAATCAGGACATGTTTACAAGATAGTCAGTGAGTGTGTCAGAGGATCCAAGATTACCTTCCAAAATGGCGTCTATAATGGACGTTGTAACTTTGAAATGGTCCAAATTCATATAATATTCACCTGGTAGAAATAACTTTGGGGTCTACCGAGAATAAAATAAAACATATAAAAAATAATGATTCCAAAGGGAAAATTACATTGGAAAAAATTGAAGGTTTATCAGTTGTGCAGTTTTGCTCCCCGAAAATAATGATGGCATAAAAAATAGTTGCTATTTCTTAAAAATCTGGCTGCAAAGTTCATATACTATCTACTTACAATGCAAGAACTTTTGGGCCTTTCTCGTGATTTCAAGGGTCATATGACATAGATGAAGACAGATTACAGGGAACCACTGTTGTCCATTTTGTCAAAAAATTGAAGAACGCTCCAAAAATTACATTCAAATTGGCCACCATTATTACAAAAATGACAATACTTCATATCCCATCTAAAAGTAGTGCCACTATTTTGGTGTCTCTGTTTCTAAGACTCATGAAAATATGTTTAACAAGAATTAGTGAATAATTAGGTGGTGGTGCACCAATAAGTAAACATCTAAAAACAAACTTTAAAAAATAAGGTACACTTTCATCTAAAAATTTCCATAATTCACTGATAAGTATTTCAAGACACGTCATTTTTGTGCTCAGGACTATCCTATCGTTTCATGATTACGGGACAACGGTCATTTTCACGCAATTTTAGAAGGTGCTGTGGACTTTTTACGACGAAAAGGAAACTGACCATCTTTTTTATTTGTTCCGATTTATTATTTTAGCCTTCAAACCATAATACATGTAGTGTGGATATTGTTCACCCAATTATGACTATGTTTAGCTGATGGAAGTCTTTTAAGACTCACTTTGAAAGCCAACTTTAAATAATAGGAAAAATGGACCGCTTTATACCATTGTAACTAATCCAAAAGTATTATTCAACCCTTGAAACCATAGTGAATGCAAAAACATATTTCCCAAATGGATTTTAAATAGATTATGTCAATTTTTTAGTATCAGCAGCCATTTTAGTCTCCTTAATTGGAAGCCATCTTGGATTTTTAGGCATACAGGACCATTGATTGCCCTTGTAACTTATCCTATTGTATTACTTGACCATTTATACCAGGAGTTAGACAACATAATCATAAACCCCGGGCGGATATTAAACAAACTATGACAGTTTTTAGGTAACAATAGCCATTTTAGACTCCCAATTTTGGAAGCCTTTTTGGATTCTTGGACATGCTGGATCTCTGACTGTCCTTGTAACTTGTCCTTATTTATTACTTGACCCTTTAAACCATGGGTTAAACACAAAAATCATATACGCCGGGTTGATACTAAACAAACTATGTCAGTTTTTCGGTGAGAACGGCCTATATAGACTCCATTTTTGGAAGCCATTATGGATTTTTGGACATAATGGAACCACTAACTGTCCTTGTAACTTGTCCCAATCTAATACTTGACCTTTTAAACCATGCATTATACTGAAAAATCATATTCCACAGGCGGTTATTAAACAAACTGTGTCGGTTTGTAATTAACGACAGAAATTTCTCCTCCATTTTTGCAAACCATCCTGAATTTTTGGACATGAGGACCATAGACTGTCTTTTTACTTGTCCCAACGTATTTCTTGACCCACTAAACCATGGGTTAGACACCATCGTCATATGCCCAAGGCAGGTATTAAACATGTCGGGTTTGAGAGTTTTAGATAACAACAGTTATTTTAGACTCCAGTTTTGAAAGCCATCTTGGATTTTTGGACATAGTGGACTGTTGACTGTTATTGTATCTTGTCCCGGCTTACTTCTTGACCCTTGAAATCACCAATGAATACAACCAAAATAAAAGACACTAAAATACGTAAAAGATGAATTGTGAATTTTTAGGCCATGGCAGCCATTTTTACGCAATCTTGGGTTTTCAGGTACCCTGGAGTGCTTATGTTCACTCTTTCCTTTTTCACCTTCCACCATTGAATGCATGTATGCACCGGAAAGGTGTCTAGGGTAGTTAAAGTTAATGGCGGCCATCTTAGACGCCATCTTGAAAATAACCACTTTCCCGGATACGGATTTTGGTGGATTTTTAGTATGTTATTTTTGAGATCAAATAGTACCAAAAACCGTTGACAAACATTTTTGTTACAAGTTTTGGGGTCAGAATAGAGTAAAAATGGGTGTAGAATGGCGGCCATTTTGTTTTTGCCAATTTGAGGATTTTAACATCAAAATCAAGCTTGGCAAACAGCAAATTTGGACTCAGCGCCCTCAAATTATGATAAAGCACTTCTCAATTCAGCATTAACACGATTTGCCTAAGGCAGTCTACTTTTCTCAAATCTGGACCTGACTATAGAACTTTATAACAGTTCAGCTGCATGCATTAAAACTACAACTTCACAATGGATTAATAGACCTTGTCAATGAGACTGTGAATTAAGCAGCGCTTACAGATTACTGAAATCGTGCCAAAAATACAGAATTTTCCAGGATATACAGATGTATGTACATGTAGATGCCAGAGATAAAGATTACAAAGGCATTGAAAATGTTTGTTAGAATTAAAAGGGCGCAAGTCTCAAAGAGATTTTCAAGTCAGCTATTCATGTATTTAGTGTTACAGTGAGATGGGAATAACTCATAAATTATGGGAATTGTACATTATGCCTGTTATATTATAACTCATAGTTACAAGGGCACAAATCCCAGTAGTTCATTTACGGATGGAAATTGATCAAAGACAATAGTGGTGCAGTTGCTGTAAGAAGGGCATAAATCCAAAGTGCCTGTCAAAGGGGAATTAATATTTCTATCACATTCATGAAGGCACTATACTCCCAACTGAGAGTTGGGACTTTTTTGTGCATGTGTTATGCTCAGTTTACACCGGTATTAACAACATTTTATGAAAAATAATCTCCCATAAGCCCAATGAGTTCAAAGTAGTCTCTCATTAGCCCAATGAGTTCAAATGTGGCCTGCAATATTCACAAAACTTTACCACCATGGTTTGATGATATAACTATGGGTAGCCAAATGTATCATATATTTACTGGAATGTTAGGTTTATCAAATTCACTGGACTTCTGGGGGGGGGGTTCATCAACATTTTTGTCTGGCAAGTTGTCAGATTTGACAACTTTTGTGGATTTTGATTGGCTGAGAAGCACTGTTACTATGGTAACTGTCGGATAAAGTGGGACTTGTGGGATACAATGTCTGACAAGTCCTTTCATGAAACGCTCCCCTGGTTGCTCACTTCAATAGTTGTGGAAAACTGTCCTACATGTACCTGCTAGTTTTAGTTTCTAAATTAAAAAAAAATCTTGGGAAATTTAGGAACAACAAATTCTGATGAATTCATATAAACAATTTGACATTTATTTTGTTTAATTTGATTTAACCTAATATATCTTTGTGAAATATTGTTCTTGATTTTGGGGGACACTTTGATTGCATGTTGCATGATAGACTGTGCATGTGTCAGGATGGTCAATTGCCACATGGTCTAATCCCACTGCCTAATACCAATTTGGTCTCATCCCAGATGTAATTTTGTCAACTTCCAGTTGGTCTAAAAACCATTTGGTCCAATATCACCGTCTTCATGTAAGGGTGTGTATGCTTCCATTGCGAAGACCGTGTTTAACTAATCACACATGAAAACGCTGATTCTGGCCTGAAAAATGGAAGCATAAACACGCCCTAAGTTCCATCTAATGTTACACATTTAATTTTATAATTACATTTACACAGTTGGTCTAACCACATTAACCACTACCAATTTGCTCTAATCGTGTTTGGTCTAATAAACATTTGGTCTATTAAATCTGACTGACTGTCATATTTCTAATTTTTCTCATTTCATGAAATACCAGATCACCTTAATCATGTTTGGTCCTTTTATTTCTTCATTTGGCCTACATGTAGCCATCATTTGGCCTCATCCCATCTGGGGCCCGTTGCAGAAAGAGTTGTGATTAAACAAAACTCAAAACATCAATCGCAGGTCCCGAATTTGTGCTGTTGAATGGTTGAAAATAAAGTTGAGTTTGATTTTTTTGAGTTGTGTTTGATTGGAACTCTGTCAGCAACGTGCCCCTGGTCTAATCCAGAAGCTCTGAGATACATCAATGCCAATTTTATCTAGTTATCATGTGGTGAACCACCGCTTGTCTGTTATTCAGATAAAACAGCATAATATATACCTAATGAAGATCATTATCCATTTTAAATTGTTCTCATTCATCAATATGATATTTAAAAAAAAAATTTAACTTGAAAATGAGTTGAAATATATGATTGGACTGTGCCACATAAACCAAAATTTAAAGTAGTCCAAATGGGTTAAAGTCATGATCATAGTTTGTCGAAGATTAATCAAGTGGAATTTCAGCAAACATACATTGTTATGATGTGTAGTCAGTCACAAATGAAGCTGTGTCTATTTTTCAGAGGGGGGGGTAATGCAATCCAGAGGCCCCCTGACAACTTGCAATTGAATCTTGTTTGATGCATGTGAACTTACTAATCAGATTCTTGCGCTTGATAATATTGTTTTTTTGTTGCATCTTGCGCTTGCTTGAGTTACAACTATTTAAAGCAAGTTTTTTGTTCTCCCTCTTTTCTTCTCTCTCTCTCTTCATCCTATATTTTCCCACGTAGGTTTGATGAAGGATGATGAAGGATCGTATCACAAATTCGGCGAAGAATAAAGGCCGCGATAAAATCCGCCCAATATAAATCCAGCCCTTATCGTGGGAGTTATTTCTCTTGAGGAGCCTATTTTTGTATTCTAATATGCCACTTGACATTTATATTTTCAATTTAATATCCATTTTCACATGCATGAATATATGCCATATACTCCACCCATGCATGTTTTTCACACACTTATTGCATATCACTTTGAAACAAACCTTATCATGTACATGTACTCTGTAAAGGAGGGGAAAATAAACCACTGAAAACATAGCGTAAAGCTCATAGATTCCACTTTGGAAAAAAAAAATCAGTATCCACTTTTTCAAGTTTGGCCTGTGTTCTCAGATAAATTTCTTTTACTATACAGTTTTTTTATCCTCTCAAGTCCCAAGAGATTGCAGTTCAGGAGCCCGTTACAGAAATAGTTGCGTTTAAACGCAAGTCAAAAAAATCAATCGCAAGTCAAAAATGCGCGCTGTTGATTGGTTGAAAATCAAGTTGCGCATGATTTTTAGAGTTGCGTTTGATTGCAACTCTTTCTGCAACGGGCCCCTGGGGCCAGGACAAATTGTCATAATCTTGAGTCATTTTGATTAAACAAAATTTAAAATCTTTTGACTCTGTTCAATTTGAATGTTCACACTTATGGATTTATCCTTCCAATCCTTTAAGATTACTTTGTATTCTTGGAAGTTTATAGTGTAAACCTGTATATATATCAATTATGTGTTTACTCCAGATTTACATTGTGTGTATTCTGCCATATCCATGGCGATTTAAGTTTTAGTCATGGACTGGAATAAACAAGAGAGCTTTTTTTCAAATCAGAAAATATTTTGATGGTTCTGACAACTCTAAGAGTAGGAACTAAAATATTTCTGGTGCAAAATATCTTGTAAACTTGGTGATTCACAAATTATTAACATCACATTTAATATATCATGTATCTTACAGAAGCTTGTCTTTATTCTCAGTAACCCCCTTTTTGGTATTCATGGTAAATGATAACACATTACATTGTTTTCTGCCATTAAACATATGGTATCATCAATCAAAACCTTAGTTTAAAATTGATAATGTGAAACACAATTAACAGTTAACGTTTACAAATTTGGCATTGGCATTGGATTTAGTTCTTGTGACTTTTCTGTTTATGTGCACCTTTTTTTCTTAAATTAAATGAAAAAAAAAAATAAATGGATAGTAACTGTTAAAAGGTGAAATTTGTCTTTAATATTTTTTATGGAACACTGATCAGTTGGTGGCCCATAGTAAAAAAAACATCAATATTGTATACTGCACCGCACTTAAAAGTTAAAATTATCAGTGCTGGTTACTGTATTATCTTCATATTGTATAACCTGTTCAGCACAATATGTTTTGTGTCATCTGTCTCAATGTTACTTAATTTTATATAGAAATGTTCTTCTTTTTCTGCACTTGCAGTCTTGCCCATAAAAGTAGAGCCTCCAGAAAAAAGTATAAAATTATACCCTGGAACTTATTTTAACCAAAGGTTTTGGCCATGTTTAAAGAAATAATTTGAGTGATTCTATTATAAATGCCAGTGATTTTTCAGTCACTGTTTCTATTTCACTCAGTATCCCCCCAAACAACTGCAAATTCTTAAAACTGTAATTTTTTACTAGTGAACGTTCATTGTATGTAATTCTGTTGGCTCTACAAAGATCAGGCTTTTTAAAGTTTTGAAAAATGACACTTTATGAACTAGTGCAGTGTGTACAAAGTAATAATAAGGGAATAATTATCACAACCCAAATTTCACCATAATGATAACAAAATGCATTGGGAATGCATTATACTGCAGTATCTTTCTTTCTGTTAATTTGATAATTTGTAGGAATTTATCCACCAATATAGAAAAATGCTGTATTCTTATGCATTAGAAATATTCAAGATTGTTATGCATATATTGGTAATTGGCTTTATAGGTGTGAATATTAATGTATATATTTCTAATATATTTTGAAAATGGAGGAATTTATTTTTGAATTTGATGATTCTCATATAGATCATTTCACTCATCCTGATTCCTGATGATATTATTTTTTCATGAAAAAGTAGGTGTATTTTTTTCATGCATTTGTATTATATTTACCCAATACATTACCTGGTTACATACATGTATATATAATAAACAAAACTTATTATCCAATGTTTATAATACCTGTACTGTCATGTTTAACTTTAATACATCTTCATCTTTTAAAATCAATTTACAGAGTGAAAAACTACTGTTTACTAAATATGATGCTATGGTATTCATAAGATGCATATGAAAAATAGTGACGACAAATTCAAACCCTGAAGTTATATATCACAGGAGATTTACAATGAAAGAAAATTACTATTTTTCTTTTCTAGAATGGCATGTTTTAATGCAGCTTGATTGATACATGTATACTACCCTTTTATACCCTTTTCATAAACCTATCCTCCAATTAGCCGCCTAAGAGTAATGCGGATAATACAATAAAAATTGTGTTCACAAACTCCGAAAATAAGCCGCATTACTTTTACGAGCGCCCGTCCTGAAACAGGCGGATAATCGTCATGACAACTGGACACGCCCCCTCCGATGCGGTTGTGTTGGAAAAGGGTGACCGTGTGACCGCACCATGGCAATTATCCGCATTATTTGGTAATGCGTTCATAAACTCAAAATCTTGTCCCGATGCTGCTATTATGCGGATAATAGCAGCATCAAAATAATGCGGATAACTCTTGTCCTCCTCCAATTTTACGACCAAATTATGCTGCTATTAGCCGCATAATTGGGTTTATGAAAGGGGTATTAGTTTTGTTAAGAATAACCTTGCATTCATTTTGTCACCATCAATTGCCTTTTCATGTACAAGAGTGACTAATGTTTAGTGTGAATACATGTACATAACGATTGCAAAAGAAAAACACTAGCAATAAAATGGATGTTGAAAAATCTTGATTCTTAATAGTTATAATGCTTTAGTTAGTATTGGTATTGATACTTGCGGCCATTTCTTCCTTTTATAATCTTGAATCAAGGTTGCAGTCCAAGTATTATGTTAGTGTACAAGTCTGTATTAATATGGCCTACCTGATGTTTAGAATCATTAAAATTCTGTTACCACACTGCAAATTGGCAACACCCTGTGCACATGTACATGTATCCTGCATTCAAACTCACCAACAACAATACATAGTATGTACTGAGTATGTACTTTCATATCAATAATATATTAATACAGTACATTATCAAATTAGAAATTCTGTACATTCTTCAGCTGTAACATCGGGTAGAATCCAAAGAGAAATATTCAGTGCAATTTTTAGGTGGATAGGGATTAGGGGAACTAATCCAAGTGCAACTTAGGGTTTTTTATGATTAAGTTTAAGAGAGCACTGACTCATGCTTATACATGTAGGTGTATATTTACTGTGTAAAAATTATTTGACTTTTTTTTAATACTGAATAGGTGTTCAGTAACGAAGATTGAAATCAACCAGCGACAAACGGAAAATGAAAATATAATAAATATAGCACTGATAGCAGATAACATATGGTCCATTCAAAGCTTTTATGAATCCACAATGCAAGTGATAGAGTTTACACTATTTTTATGATACATGTATATATCATGTAGCAACAGGTCACTAAATATGAGCTTTTCATGTTCAACAAAAGTGTGTTTGAAAAAAAAATGTTTTGTTTGTCAAGCACCAAGGGAGTAGATAATCTGGGTGCATTTAGTCTTTGTTGTAGGGCAAAATTGTACCCCTTCCAAGCTGATAAAAACTCATATCTCTATCTTACACATTGGGTTTGGGACCTGGAACCCATAACACAAAGGTTTGCGATGGATTGCAAATATGACAGAACCGCACTGATTGGTTCCTAGTCAGTATTTTAAACCAAATGCGCGTGTAACATTGATATTGATTGGTCAGTTCATTTAGCGATTGATCGCTAATCTTTGTGTTACGGAGCCCTGGTGTGTGTTTCATGAAAGTTGTCAGTGCTGACAATTTCAGTGAAATCCTTGGGTTTTGATTGGCTGAAAGGCACTGGCCCCTGACTGTTACTATGCTGTCGGAGAAAGACAACTTGTCAGTGCTGACAACTTTCATGAAATGGTCCTCCGGGACCCGTAACGCTAAAGTTAGCAATATACGCTTGATTTTTACGAATGATTGTTCACTGTGGTCAATGTAATCAATCATTTAAAAATGTCAGGAGATCATTGCTAAGCTTTGTGTTGCGGGCCCCTGGATAGGTAAAATTGTCTTAGGCATGCCACAATATGGTGATTCCCTTTTGTCTAAAATCAATTTTGTTAAAATTGATTTTAGGTATTAGTGAATCAGCCTCCAAATTGGTTTAATTAAGAGTATTAAAGGTAATTCATGTAGCTTTCAACTATGAAAAGCTATTTATACTGTAATTCATTATCAAGCATTCGTATCCATTTGTAAACAAAGAAAAGCAATGCTTGTGCCCGGGCTTGTTCTAAATAATGAATTATGGAGATGCTGGCTGTCTATAGATGATATCTATTTGAATTGGTTGCAGTTCTTCCGAAGCTGAGGTAAATCTAAGTTCCACACACTTGGTATGAGTACAGATTATACCAAGAAGACTAAATGCATCCTATATTACAGAATGAAAGGTACTGGTTGTCAGTAGAGTGCATACATGCACTTGAATAGTGTGTTGATATATTGTTGGTATTGATAATGATGATGATGATTGTAAATTGATAAATCACAATATTGAATTGGATGAAAAATAAAGAAAAATACTGTTTCACTCAATGAACTTTTTGAACATGTTATTTTCAATGTTTGGTATGTGAAAAGTTGATTTGATTGATTTGAGTGAGTATGTATATTTTTACAATAATAATAATAGTAATAATAACTGTATATTTACCCAGGGTAGCCACTCAAGTTTCGAAAACTGTTCTCCAAGCAGGCCCTGCTATTATTATTACCCCGCTAAGCTAGGCTACCTATTAAGGTGCACACAGCTTATTGAGGAATTCCTGCTGGTACATTTACCTCACCTGGGTCGAGTGCATCACACTGTGGATGAATTCCTCACTGAAGGAAATTTACGCCATGGCTGGGACTTGAACCCACAACCCTCTGTTTCAAAGTCCGGAGACATCCACTGGGCCAGGGCGCTCCTGAATGTAGCTCTTGAAATGAAAGTAAAGGCCCTAAAATTCAGCTATCATCCTAATGTGAAGACCCACCCCCCCCCCAAAAAAAAAAAAGATTTCCTTCTCTGTATTTTTGCAGCAAGAAGAGAATGAGAATTGGGGTGAATAAAACAAGATTATTTTGGTCTGTAGTAAAGGAAGTTGGTAGCATTTGAAGTTGCCATATGCTACAAACCCTTTTTACTGAGGGGGGGGGGGGGTCAAGAGCTCTTCTACTGGGAAACTGTTATAAGCTTTCACACAGACCCTTTATATACAACAAACAATCCTGATTTGATGATCACATATTTTCTGAGGAAAAAAAAACCTGTATCATATTTGTAGATTGGAATGCATGGCAAATTTGAGAGGAAAGAAAGAGGTTTTGAGAGGGAGAAGAATGTTAAAGTTAAGAGGATATATATAAAAGGGAGAGGAAGAAGAGTCTGATTGAGAATTTAAGCGAGGAGAAAAGAGATGGCGAAGCAGTATCGAGGAAGGGGGGCAATGGAATTTGAACAACTGCAAGAACTATATCCATCCACATTCACCAATCAAATATATGATGTACGGCTCAGTAGGCATCTTCACTTTTTGCAAATAAAAAAAATATAGCATGAACAAATTGAATCCATAATCCCTCTCTACAAGCAATAAGCATTCAAAAAAATAATCAGAAATCAACTATAAAAGATTAAAGTTATTAGGTTCAGAAAAATCTTATATTTAGAGATGATAATGCAACTTGGCAGTGCTCATAAACAGTGACATATCATCATGACAACACAATATTTGCATAAGTAAAAATGTCAAATTGTTAGAATGATTCCTTATGAGTATCATATGGGCATTAGAAATGTAATTTTACTTGATACCTTGTATTGATATACGTAATCTCATGACTATATAGACAAGTTGTCTTGAATAAAAATTTCTTACAACCATTTTTAGATATTTTAAGTAAATTTTATTTCTCAACTATGCAGGTTTGCTGAAGAATGAAGAAGAGAGCGACTCATTGTACGCAGAGGATGTTTAACTGTCTGCTGCCCTCTACTGTTTGTTCTAGTCTTCTACACAAGTTACCTCTTCTAGTAATACAGTAAATGACGTGTCACATTGTATAGTCTCATTTTTCTGATGCATGTTATTCTCATACCAAATGGTATAATCTCGTTTAGAGTACAAACAGTTCATCTAATTTGTCTAATAGTCATTCAGTCTAATTTCACCTAAAACCATTTTATACCATTCTGTCTAATTTCAAGTAAATTATACAAATATTTGGCATAGATTACCAAGAGGTGTCACAAGAAACTTCTTTGTAATTAATTGCAAATTTTGATCGCAAATTCCTTTTACTTTGGTTAAAGAGTTTTGATGCAGACTAGTAATATATTGCAGATTTGAAATCAATTGCAGACGTCATGATTTACTGACCTAAGATACATCATTGTTCTTCAGTCAATTCTGTTGCAACATGCTTTCTTGTAAAAATTGTAATTAATGATAATAATAGCTGGATTTACAAAGCGCTTTTTGGCTGAGGATACAAAGCGCTGCTGTTGAGCTTGTTGAGGAAACAGATACATCTAAAATAACATGAAGTGGCATTTCAAGTTGGCCAAATTAGCTGTAAGATGAAACATGGCCCTTGGTGAACTTAGACCAATTGCTTGGAGGAAACTGGAATGGGTATAAATTGATTTCAAATGAAGTGCATGAAGGTGTAGCCACTGTAGTGGTGATCAGGGTCCTGTCTTACAAAGAGTTACGATTGATCCAATCAGTTGTGATTGATCCAATCAACCGTAACTATGGAAATCCATCAGTGTCATGATTTTCTCTACAGGAAATTTGCAAAATGTCCTTTGTAAACAAAGAGAAGCACAGTGACTTTTCAAGAAACCAACGAATGCTATATATCCATCATATAGTTAAAAAATTTTGAATAAACATGCATTTTGTAGATGTTGACGTTGCTGGCCGTCCATAGCTGAAATTGATTGAATAAATCGCAAATCTTTTTAGACAGGGCCCAGATGACTGAATACACAAAGATAAACGATTTCCTAAATGAATATAAGCTGTATTGTATAATGCTATAAATTAACTTCAGGCAAGGGTGATGGTGTGGGAGGATAGTTTTAAACAATTTATTTTTTTCACTGTGATAAAAGTTGTTGTAAGTGAAAGGAAATTAAGTACATGTACTAATTTATAGTCTTGTTTGGGCTTTGTAATTTTATCTGAAATTGAAGTAGCAGTAGTCAACACAAGAGCAATGGACAACTCACAATAATTTCCAGCCATTTTGCTTTTAATGAATTACAGTCATTGTTCGTATGGTATTACAGTTAGCTTTGGCATTATGATGAACAGTGATAAATCTGTATCAAACAGTTACCCCCCCCCCCCCCACACTAAATCCCCTCTCATACAACAAAATCTTGCGCGCATACACCTTCCACAATTTTACCATATATTTTTGGCACAGTCATTCAAATATAGCTCGGTAGGGGAGCCTGCATTTTTTAATAGATAATGTATTTTTCAATGAGAATGCACCAGAAATATGAAATGTACTAAGATATGTGTTGAGCATTGTTGCTTGTGGGAATTTCCCTTTTCTTTTGACCATTTCTTATAATCTTTTCATGTGTATGATCATTACGATTAACTTGTTATTGAGAATTATGGTATGGTATGTAGTGTGTAGAAGGTGTGTAAAGTGTTCATCATGATGTTGGTATATGTGGTGCATGCATCTATTGTCAGTTGCCTTTTTTCATGAATTGAAGGGAAAAGTGTTTGATATCGATATGATATGATTTCAGTTTCAATACCAACAGAATAGCTGCAATCAGTAATTATGTCCGACGGGGAATTCTGGAAATGATGATTGAAGATGATATTTCACCGATACTAGTTTTTCAGTACTGTCAATATAATCAGTATTAGTGATTGTATATGTCATCACTTCCAATTCTGTGAACTTTGTTCTCCCTGAACCTCCTCCCCCCCCCCCCCTCCCTTTCCATGTCTTAGCTATACCAAGGTATATTCATACCTCACTTTTATCCCACCATAATGGTCAAGAACATAAACATGATAGAATTAGCCTTTCAATAAACACTTCTTTCATTTTCTTTGATACCTTTGTTCAGTTTTGTAGATCTTCTATTGTATTTATGATATCTAATTATGAATTAAGATGTTTGAGGGATAGTGAGTGGTTTATAACTAAAGATATGTAATTTGTCAAATTCTGGTTCTCAATGTAGATTGAATATTACAGTTGAAGTGTTTATACCAAAATGGATTACAAGTAATACTCACGATGGAGCGTTGTAGCACACAGTGGATTGTTCTTCTGACTTTGAAACAGAGGGTCGTGGGTTTCGAATCCCAACCATGGCTCAATTTCCTTCAGCAAGAAATTTATCCACATTGTGCTGCACTCAACCCAGGTGAGGTGAATGGGTACCCGGCAGGATGAATTCCTTGAATGCATGAGCGCTGAAAGGCATACTCGAGCTACAGCCGGGGGGGGGGGGTAATAATAATAACATCGCGCCTCGGAATAGAATATTTCTAGATAGATGGCACTATATACCTGCCTATTATTATTATTACTTTTTATGGCCTTTCTTTTTTTTCTCTCTCTTTCTTATCTCCACATTCTCTTTCTGTTCTAATCGTATTACGTGTCAAACGCTCATCTTTATCTTTCCTTTCTACCAGTGAATGTGAGCCCAGTGGTCCGTGTTATCTAAATGGGAATTTGTGAAGTTCAGGGGAGGTGATGCATAATAATATGAATGAAATATTAACAACTTGTATGTTGAAGTATTATTATTGTATGAAGATTTCGTACTATACATTATGGGATTTTACTAAGTACTATACACGTATGCCCATGATTTTTGCTATTTCCTATTTCAGACGATTTTCGTGGGGTGTTGTTTTTTTAATGGTAATAAAGTTTTCTCATGATTTACATTTCTTTTTAATTTTCATGTATCAAATTGAATTCATTTTTTTATTTGTAAACATTTTCTTTATTTCAAGTTTTAAAATCTCTTGCTTTTTGTTCTCTTTTGTTTAATTAATTTCTCTACCGTTTAGGATGATATGTATGTCGTAATAGTGGGCATAGTTATGTTGGCTGATTTTTTTTATTTATGGTTTTTAACCTCTATCTTTATTTTGTTTTATATTTAGATGTGGTTTAATTTTAATTCTTCTTTTTGTGTTTAATGCTTATGTCAATTCTTGTTCATGTACATGTAATATTAAACTTTTCTTCTTTGTACAAAATCGATGCATTTAAATATAGTTATTTTTTACCCCCCCCCCCCACTAAAGTTCGTTGATTGGTGGTGTGGTTGATACTGAGAAATAATGATAACATTGTAATGTTAATTGGTGGTGATAATTTCAAGATGTATTTTGGTGTATTTTGTAGCATTTCCAGATTTGTTAGTCATATTGAAAGGCAATTAGAATGTTGCTTGTAGTGTGTTGGTGATAATATTTTTGTAGTGTGTTGGTGATAAAATTAATTTTTTTGGTGCTTGAATTATTTTCGGATATGTAACTTATATTGAAAAAGAACTAGGATAATTTTGTGTGCATTGTGGTTTCTAGTGAATTCTGGTACATTAATGCTTCTAGTCTAAGGGAGGGGGGGGGGGTAAAGGTACGTAATCCAATAAAAAGTGACTTTCCACTGGAGCCCCTAGCTCTATCCTTTTTCATGTTGATGTGAAACGTGACAACATGATGATTGATTAACAACAATCGAGGGCATGCATTATAAGTTCACCCTTACAATAAGACGATTTGAAGAAATAAAGAAAACTCAGACAAGCACATAGCACTGGAATTTAAACCAAATTGGATGGTATAGAACCTTAAAGGTTTGCCTATTATCAGTAAACAGTTTCTATATGCTCACCCTGGTCAATGTATATGCAAATGATGACAATGAGTATTTTTTAGGATGTTTTGAAATGTTAAAAGGGTCTCCGCCAAATCTTTATTAAATGAATTAATGTAATAATGAAGATTTTACATTTAATACAAATCAAAACAACTTTTACATTACTGAAGAAAAAAAAATATATTTTGTATGATTCGTTCTAACTGAAATTAAGAAAAAAAGGTTCATCATCGTGGGTTCCATTTGCATTCCATTCATGATTTACATATTACTGTTTTGAGAAAATAATCGAAGCGTTAAAAACGTCTTAACTTCATTTTTACAACAAAGAATTTCACTTTTTTTATACAATGGACTTTACCTTTAAAGTGCCTCCTCCGACGACCCGTTCGCATTATACGTTGCTAAGTTGCTAATATTGAGCTGTCGCAAAATTTTAAAGGGAAGTTATATATATATATATATATTTAATACTTAAAAAATCAGAGTGGGCAGTCTCCCTATCCACATGTGGAGTCACTCCTGTCTTCATGTGCTAAGATGTTAACTTCTTTGTAAGCCTATAAGAGATACATAATACCAGAACACAGATAACCCCCCCCCCCAAACACACACACCCTCACACTCCCAAACACACCCATACACCATCAGACGCGCGCAAGAACACCGACATGATTATGTGGAGAAATCAAACTGCTCACAGCAGCTCCCAAGATGAGTGCTTGAATTTAAAGAGGTTCTTTAGCATACTTACTGGTTAGGGGTCTGGTTTGCCCCTCTCTCGATTCTATACGTTACCCATCAGTGACCCCCCCCCCCCTACACACACACACACACACCCTCCCTCACCCTCTTCTATCGTACTTGTACCCTCCTCCAATAAGTTGATGTGTGTTGCAGGTTTGAGTACCGCCGGTCTCTGCTTGCCATATATGGAAGCGCTGTCATTATCACGCTTCGCCAGCTGGGAGGGTACAAATTACGACCGCTGCGCTTAAAGGCCTTGTTGGCCCCGATGGAACTCATGTAGAATCTCGAATGCACTGGCTATGGGGCACTGTAGGGACAGGGGCGGACCCCCCCCCCCTTCCTGACGAGGAGTATCGAAACCGAGATAGCGAGAAGATTTCGGGAGAGGTAGTGGTTGGATGTGGAAGACGAGAAGAGGGACACGCCCCCCCCCCCACCACACACACACTCACTTTACCAGCTCAGACTGGAGGGGGGGGGGTATATGAAAACATATTTTCCTTCGTTTTATCGTAAGGTGTACCTGCTTTTTTACCTCGGTCTTTTTTTTCAAAACCCCATTGCAACCTGTGATTGCAAAATGAATTACTGAAAAGGGAAAACGATCCTATACTCACCTCATAGTGACGTAAAGTTTCTAATTAATTTTTTAGCGGTGTATATTTTCAAACAAAAGGGAAATTTTTTTCCCGTTATTAGATTATTAGTGATCATAATAACAAAAAAAATGATAAAAATGAGGGTAAATGTGGTTTATATTTCCTGTCATTTTATCCTGTTTCAAAGTAATATGATGAAGGGAATTTAAGTTACTTCTTTCAGCCAGGATCTTTTAATAAAACCACCTTGAAACAAGAACAATAAGAAAATGAGTGGCTGCACCATGATGGGGGGGGGAGGCCGGACAGCATTTTTTTTTTATTGAAGTACAGGGTAATCTAGACTTACACGACCCATGTACCTCTCATTTCTTCCGTGTCATGTGAGTCGTCCTCTTCCCCCTTTTTTCTCCTCTATTCCCTTTTCACTAGTTGAAAAACTTTGGGGGCAGTCCCAACCCCCTCAGCGACGCCCCTGATAAGAAGTATATTTTTTCAAGAATACGTATCATATTAACAAAAGAGTAGATTTAAGACAGGTTGCTACAAAGCTTAGAGAAGAAGAAAAACAATAAAAAATATTCATATAAAGCCCCGATTCAACACACCCCACTCGTCGCCGTCTGATACTCTCATTTTTGTCATCGTATACCTTCCGCGATGACCCTCAGTGATTGACAGATATCTCAATTGAACTGACTTCAATGACCACAACTGGGACTTGGTTACTTCTTTTAGGGCAATAAAGTATCGAGGAGATGCGTGGTACAAGGGGAGGTGATCCCTTTCTACCACCCCCCCCCCTCCAATGACCGAGAAGTAAAATTGAAATGATTGGAAGAAATTTTTGAAAATACCGGGGCAAAATATTCTCTGAATAAAATTGCCCTACAAGTCAAAGGGATAATACCATATTCAATTTCGTGAAAGTACATTATTTATGTCTATCTAAATACTTATCAATCTTTTATTTTTCTTAGGTTACTTAATTTAAAACATTTTGGGATATTAGCTTTGTAAATCACTCGCATTTCGGGATAGTAAAATTTACTAATGGCTTTTTCGAGGACAACTTGCTTTGAATCTCTCCTACCAAACCCATTTTATCACTCATACATTTTCACACTTTCATTTGATAATTCTGCAGGATTTTTCCCCTTTTTGTCTAGTTTGTATTTCAAAACGACAAGATATGGGAAGAAATGTCAAATTTCTTCAATTTCTTTGTTAAATACAACATAAACTGTTAAACAAGGAAGCTCGGGTTTACATTCTTATGAAAGGCTAAGTTAAAAAGGATACACGTACTCATAAGTACTAACAATCTTTTCAGCCTTCCTGATTCTTTAATACGTTGCATTTTTATTGATATCCGGAACGGTTACATTTCATGAAATGACTTTGAAATGATTTTATGAAATTTTCATCTCTTTGTTAACATGTATACTTCCTTTTAAGGAGCAATTTCAGGTCAAAAGTATATCTTTTATTAAGCTTGATTTTTATTTTTGCAATTAATTGCAATTTTTCAATATATCTTTTGCCGATCTCCTTCAATCCTTCTTGCTCAGTAAGTGGGCCTTTCGCTTGAGTGCAATAGATTATATTAATCTTATAATTGATCTTATGATTAATCTTATAATTAATATAACACAAATCCCATTCTTCCCTCCATCTACTTCACTGATACCCTCGTATCGTATAACTCCAAATACTTTCTCACGTAAAGTCAGCCGCCACTATCTCTTTATTGCTCATGATCAAATCCTCCCCTCTCACACACGCACACACACCCCACACCCTCATAATACTCTCGCGAACACAGCCACACACGATCTGCTTTCCATTTTGTCTCTACATAAGATATACCCCCCCCCCCCTTTCTCTCTCCATCTCCCCTCGCAGCCCCGCACGTGCGGCATCTTATCTCGTCTTGAGCAAACTTTGTAATCTCGAACAGCGTCATGCACGCACGAATGTATCCAAACTTATGCTTCCCCCTATCTCAGCAATCAATCAATGACTAGGGCGAGCAAAAGAAGGAGAACTTGATGCGTAAATAAATAGTTACATGCAGTATAAGATGTCTCCATAACTTCACAAAATCACTCACATCCTTACACCCACATACGCACCCCCTGCCCTCCCCCCCACCCCCAAAGAATACACAAACACAGATGTCCCTTGACAATCAGGAATTTGATAACTTACATTGCGCTTTGTATTAATGTTTTTTATGTGATTTATGCTTCTATCGATTTATGCTATTTCGCCGTTTTTCTCATCATCATTTTTCTTTCCGTATCCTGGCCGTTCTCCCAAGTAACGCCAGGGGCGCGCGACGCCAATGGGGGAAGGGGGAATCCTTTGATTTTCAAGTAGTGAAATATTCTCTTAGGTCATCCATTTACCTCCTTTACCTGACTCGTCATCTCGTGTTTTCTCTCAGGGTCCATTCCATCTTTATTTACATTACCTTTTGCCTTAACTCGACAGATTATCATTAGAGTTAGGTCAACCATTTTTCATTGGTTCATTAAAAACTCTATACCAGACTCGTGTGCTATTGTGGTATAACGTTAACAAAATGAAATGAAAACAATTAATATTTCACCCAATGGGCCTAAACATCGAACTAAAGGTTTGAGGAAATCGAGCTTCTTTCTAAATCAAACGCTAGGTTATCTGACACAGTACATGCATGTAGCCGTAATATACTACCGTACTTTCCATTCTTTACGATCTCATGTTGTCATGATGTGCCATTGTTATCTTTTCATTTTGTTAACTTATACAAGTAGAAAGACAGGCCTACCCTTTCTGCCCCCAAAATATAGATGAAACCACAGTAAATCCGAAAAGATATTAAAAATGTAAAAATGCTAAGATGTAGACTTAGTTTACAAAACTTTTCTAACCGGTCCCTGTATGAACGCCGGTCGATGGAATTCACTTTTACCCTTTAGATACCAATAGTTGGAAAATAATGCATTGAAGAAAAAACGGCTTCGAATGTACGATTAAAAAGTTTTAAAACTTTTCTAACTGGTCCCTTTAAGAACGCCGGTCGATGGAATGTACTATTACCCCCTTGGATAGCGACTAACGCCAGTGCCTCCAGTGTGCTTTCTACTGAAGACAAACCCGAACCCCCAACCCGCCGTGGAGAGGGTGTATGGTAAAAGATATGGAACGCTCTTTACACACACTCATTACACTCAGTCACTCATCATACACACACCCACACACACAAAGAACGTACGTATTACGGTACGATCTAGCCCCTCGACCTAGCCTCACGGGTTAATGCACGCAACATAAGGACCTCGGTGTAGATATCACCGAGTCCTCATGATAAAATACTAACCCTTTTACATTAGCGCGTTTATCTAA